>NC_054542.1:12138761-12438761 GCF_017654505.1 Polyodon spathula | reverse complement strand
TGCTTGACCCTCTTCAATCTGGTTTCCGCTCTGCTCACTCCACTGTAATGGCTCTCCTGTCTGTCACTCGTCAAACTTTGCCTGTGCTGCCTCTATCTCCACTGTTCTAATTCTCTTTGATCTCTGCTGCCTTTGTCACTGTCAGTCACTCTATTCTCCTATCCTTTCTCACTCTCCGACCGCACCTACCAGGTAACCTGGCATGGTTCAACCTCCACACCTCGCTCTCTCTGAAGAGGAGTCCAGTAAGGATCAGTCTTGGGACCTCTCCTGTTCTCTCTCTACTTCCACTCATACCCTTTTTATGCTGAGGATGCTAAGATCTTCCTCTCTTTCTCCCCCTCTGACCCAACCATCCCCTCCCATATCACTACCTGTCTGTCTGCTATCTCCTCCTGGATGCATTTGCATCACCTAAAATTCAACCTCTCAAAATGTAACCTCCTTTTCCCCTCCTCAACTTCCCCCTCCCCTGATCTCTCTATCTCCATTTCATTGGAATCTATCTCGCTCTCTCCCTCCTCCTCAGCCAAGAACCTCAGACTAACCCTGGACCCCTGCCTCATACTCCCAGCACATGTTCACTCTAGCACACACTTGCCGTTTCTTCCTGAGCAACATACAAAGAATCCGACCCTTCCCCACCAACTACTCCATGTAACTCCTTGTCCAGGCCCTGGTACTCTCCCTCCTAGACTACTGCAACTCCCTCCTGGCCAGCATCCCTACATTTGCCATCCATTGCTTGCCTAGTGTTCTCTCTATCTCGCTTCTCTCATGCAACTCCACTGTTCCACTCATACCACTGGCTCCTGATCACTGCTTGCATCCAGTTCAATACTCTTACACTGGCCTACCGATGCTTTGACCAGACTGCACCCAGCTACCTCCAGACCTTCATCTCTCGCTACACCCCCACCCGACTTCTCTGCTCCACCTGCACTAGCAGACTGGCCGTACCTCCTCTATGCTCCCTGGCCTCTAGAGCCTGCTCCTTCTCCACCCTCGCCCCGCAGTGGTTGAAGGACCTTCTTATGAATGTCAGGACTGCCCAGTCCCTGACCACCTTCTGGCGCCTCCTCAAGACACACCTGTAAAACTCAACTCTTCCGTTCTGGACAATACAGCACTCTGCCTTTAATGCACTTAACTTGCACTTATCTGCTCCCTATTTTACTGTATTTAATCCTGCACTTAACCCAATCTGTAGTATCTTGTGTTTCACTTGCACTCGTGTCTAACCCTGATGTAACTATCAACACTGTTATCTGCTCTTGAACTGCCTCAATATCAAATTGTACTGTGTTTTATATTTGCTCTTATTAGGACTGAAGTCATATTTTCTATCTTGCTCTTAATTGTACTGTAATTCTTTATGTATTTTTTGCATACAACTGTAAGCCACCCTAGGTAAGGGAATCTGCTATGAAGTAAATAATAATAATAATAATAATAATAATAATAATAATAATAATAATAATAATAATAATAATAATATATGCAGCTACTCTGGACAGTAAAGAGCCTCTGACTGAATTACATTAATTATTAGAGTTGGGCATGTTCTTGAAAAAAATAACTTATTTCTCGTTATTCATTCCTTCAGAAAAAGGTAAGGTGTCCTTACATTTATTTCTTTTGTATTGTTCTGCGAAACAGTCGAGACTAGTGTTTAGCCTGGTAATTCATTTATTAACTGTTTCAAACAGGTTTTTAAAATGTCTGTAGCAAATACATTTCATTTTTTACATATAAACATAATGTACTGTATATTTTCATACAGCTGTATGCTGCAGCTGTAATCATACAGCTGTTAGAATTCAATAAAACCGTGAATAGCAAATCAACAGTAACAAATAAAAAAAAAAAAAAAATGTCTGCAGAAAAACAAACGATATGGTGATAAAGCAGTAAACTTAAAAACAACGGGATGATTAATAAATGTGGCCAAGCAAGCAAACAAACAAATACAGTAAGCAAGCAAACAAACAAATAAATAAAAAAAGTGGTATGTACAGTCAAGTACGCACTCCTCTTGATATTGCCCTAGTATTACACTTCAAAATATACTGTTGTAGACGTGTTTCCTGTATGCCATTTTGAACTGTATCATCAAATGTGACCTGTAGGGATACAATTTTGTTTTGTTCCTAGTGTCTAGCCTTATTCAAATACTTGGCTCAGAAAGAATGATTTGATTGCCTCACGGCTTATTACTGCCGTGAGACATCCCGGAAGAGAAATTGTGTCATCTGTGCTGAGGCACCGACATTACAGCAGTCTGGTACGTTGAGGTTAAAAAACGAAAAGACCACTAATTTAAGTGTACAACAGAGAAAAGGTATTACTCCCTTAAAAATGTAACACATTATATTACCTCATTATTGACAAAAGTAAATAATTACAGTAAAACATTACTTAGGTAGCAAGTTACCTCAAGTCTGTTAATTACTATTAGAGGAAACAAAAGGATGTTTTAGTGTTAAGGACACATAATGTTTCCTCTCATGATTAACTCAGAAAACAATCTTCTGAAAAGCAAAAAAGTCAATTTTTCAACTAAATATTGTGTAATACACATCTATTGATATTGATTTTCTCTCAAACTTTAATGAAGGGCAAAGCACTCTAGAAAAGATTTCTAAATAACGTGGGAAATATACTATTTCTACAGAAACGTGAGTGTCTTCCAGTAAAGAAACTCATTTTAAAAAAATAGTCATAGTTTAGTAATAAGGAATTGAAAAGATTTAAAGTTCCCTTTCAATGGAATGACAACCATTACCGAATGGGAAGAGCCCTCTCTGACTGTCAATCACTGAGTATATATAAAAAAAAGCTGCCCTATCAGGGCCCTGCTGTGAGGGGGAAGTCCCGCCCACCTCCTGCTGAAAAGGGACGTCCTCACAGTAGCACATCACCATTTTCTCTCACTTCACTGAGACGGGTCACAGATTGCTTCGTGCTTTCTTTGTCAGAATTTGGCTGATTTGTCGGTTTAACCATCAAATTTAATTCATCCACGGGAGAACCACACTTTTGAGCATTATTGAGAGTGCTCCTGCCTAATTCTCGTGTCAGCTTACTAACTAGAGCTTGTTTTGACCCCTATTTTTGAGATTGGTAAGCGGCCATTACTCTCTCTCACTGCACGAGGCCTTGTGTAGTTTGCCATACTGTGCGGAGAGCTGCTGTGGTGCTGTAAGGAGACCCCGTGGGCTCGCGGCAGCGTCCTCTACGCCAATTTAATTGGCCACAGTGAACCAAAAAAAAAAAACAACAACAAAAAAAAAAAAACAGCTCAGGCTTTCCTAGCTCAAGTGCGCTTTCTCTCGGCACCTACAGGAAACAAATTGGCTACACAGCTCGGCATACCCGCCGGCCTCAGGCTTGAATCAGAGC
This sequence comes from Polyodon spathula, assembly GCF_017654505.1. Classification (NCBI taxonomy): domain Eukaryota; kingdom Metazoa; phylum Chordata; class Actinopteri; order Acipenseriformes; family Polyodontidae; genus Polyodon; species Polyodon spathula. The sequence goes on along the minus strand of NC_054542.1, from coordinate 12,435,359 downwards.
CTAGCTGGCCCTGATTGACTCGGCACCGGTGTGACCATCTTCAGCCCCGTCTACAGCCCGGCGCTGACTGAGCGCTCCCTATCGGCACCGACCTCGGCGCAGATTGACTCGGCACCGATAGCGCTTGACTCAGCACCAGTGTGACCACCTTCGGCGCAGTCTACAGTCCGGCACCGACCGCGCTACCTGTCTGTGCATGGCAAAGCTCCCCAAGCAGGACAAGCATTCGACCTGTGCCAGGTGCCTAGGACCAGACTATGTGGCCAGGGTGCCGGCAGGCGAGCTGGACTGCTCTACCTGCTGCAAGTTCTCAAGAAGAACTAAGCGCAGGACAGCAGCCCTCTCCCAAGCAGAGTGTCTCTCCCCAGAGCAAGGGAGAATGAGATCGGTGGTTCAGGGCCCCACCCAAAGGTCCCCAAGAACCCTGCCTGCCACAGTGACCAGGGACACTCCTGGATCGCCGTCACCCTCTCCGCCGCCGGTGCAAAGGCACAGACATCCGTCCATAGAAGCGAGATGGTCGCCGCCCAGACGAATTCACTCAAGGGGACGTTCCCCAGGAGGTAGGCAGTCACCCAGGAGGTACCGATCTCCTTCCCCATGGAAGTGCAGGCGCTCTCCGTCGGGGTCACCACAGACCGGCTGAGCGGCATTTCCCGGAGCTGGCGGAGACAGTGAGGGCTCAGCAGACCGTGCTGGCGACCCTATTAAAATCTCAGGGCAGATTTCCCCATACCACCGGGCAGCCCCACCTACCCCAGTCCCGATCTCCATCTCCGGCACACAGACCTCCAAGCCCAGGCGAGTTGCCGTTCATAGCCGGACGTGTCCAAACCCACCACGTCAGTTAGGCAGGCCACAGCGGGGGGCTCTATACCACCCCTTCCACATGTGTCACAGATGCAGGCCTTGATGCAGCATACAGCTGCTGCCGCGGATGTTCCCTGGCCAGCGGAGCAGGAGGAAAAGGGGAACCACTTCATAAAACAGAAGGGACATCAACAGCATGCTCTCCCTTTGTGCCAGGACTTTCTCGAGCTGGTGCGCTCATCCTGGAGCAACCCAGCATCAACCCCCTCAGCCTCTAGAACAGCAGAGGCCCTGCTACACACCAAAGGAGCCCAAGAAGCAGGTCTAGGCACATTCCCCACCACAGTACTGGTGCAGGGGTCCACCCATACCAAAGGGGACAAAGACCCTACCTGCCCTTTCAAGCCATGCAGAACAACAGACTGGATGCTAAAAAAAGCCATACGCTTCCATGGCACGTCAGCTAGAGTGGCCAATGCTATGGCCATACTTGTCTTGTACCAGACCCAGCTAGCTGGGAGGGTACAGGAGAGGGCAACGGACACAGGAGAGTTATTGGCGGTAACAAGGGCGATGACCGACCTAATGGGGGAGTTAGGTTAGGCATCAGGCAGGTCTCTAGCAGCGCTGGTAGCCGCCCGAAGACACCAGTGGCTAACTCAGAACACCTGAACGCTGCCCTCCATCCCAAAACAAGCGGTTTCAGACCTATTCTGGACCTCAAGCTCCTCAATTTGTTCCTCAAACAGAGGAAGTTCAACATGTTGACAGCACAGCGTATCCTCCAGTCCATCCAACCGGGCAACTGGTTCACATCGATCAACCTGCAAGACGCCTACTTCCATGTCCCAATCCGTCCAGTGCACAGAAAGTATCTGCGCTTTGCCTTTCAAGGCAACGCTTATGAATTCTGCATGCTGCCATTTGGCCTCTCGTTGGTGCCCTGCATATTTTCAAATTGCATGGATGTAGCACTGGCTCCACTCAGGCTGCGGGGTATTCGGATCCTGAATTATCTGAATGATTGGCTAGTTTACGCACATTCCAAAGCCCGCACCGAGGCGTACACAAAACAGGTCATAGATCATGTGTGCTCTCTATACATCAACGGTAGAGCAACTTCATACCGTCTCGGTCCACAGTGTTCCTGGGGATCAAATTGAAGTCTGTGAGCATGCTTGCCTCACTGTCAGAAGATAGGATTCGGTCGTTGGAGAACACACTCTCCCTATTCAGAGAGGTAGCCTACCTAAACCCCCAAGGCGGCCTGCGCTTGCTGGGCCTTCACCACGCAGCTCACAGACTCCTTTCCTGGACGCACAGAAACTTGCATTCCATCAGGGTGGTTCACCTCCCCGGTGTGGACAATAAGGCAGCAGACCTCCTGTCCAGAGGAGCTCCAGACAGCTCAGAGTGGAGACTGCATCCTCAAGTGGTGAAACAGATTTGGGAGAGGTTTCGTACTGCACGAGTCGACCTCTTTGCCGAGTCCATTCATTGCCCACTATGGTTCTCCATGGAGAGAAACAGGGACCCCCTGGGAGTAGAAGAACTAGCTCACCCCCTGGCCACAGGTTTTTGCTGGTTGCACCCAGATGGCCGAGACGGCCCTGGTTTGCTCTCCTCTCTGACATGTTGTCGGGTCAGCCGTGGCAGCTCCCACTGTGCAAGGACCTCCTGAACCAAGCGGAGGGGCTATTATGGCACCCGAACCCAGCCCAGCTCCAACTCCGGGTCTGGCCGTTGAACGTAGCTGTCTATTCAGACAAGGTTTTCCAGATGCAGTAGTAGAAACACTATAGACTGCTAGGGCACCGAGCACTAGAGCCCAGTACTCATATAAATGGAAAGTTTTCTAAGACTGGTGCATTGCCGAAGGTTATAATCCTGTGACCTGCCCTAGTGTGACAATATTAACAATTCTTGCTTGATGCAGGAAAATCAGCGTCCATTTTGAAGGTATACCTGGCAGCTATATCAGTGTGCCACGACAAAATTGACAAGATTTCCTGGCAGTGCAATTTCTTAAAGGGGCTTCGTCCTCCCATGAAAAGTATTGTCATCAAGTGGGATCTAGAACTGGTACTTCAGGTCCTTATGGGTCCCCCATTCGAGCTCATGGCATTAGCAGCTGTGCCATGTTTCCTTGAAGGTGCCGTTTTGAATAGCCATTACGTCTGCCAGACGAGTAAGTGAGCTTCATGCGCTGTCCATCAATAATACATGTATGGTTTTCATTGGAAATGACTCATAGGTAACATTAAGAACAAATCCAGCCTTTTTACCAAAGATGGTATCTCCATTCCATATTAACCAATCAGTAGTTTTGGAAACTTTCAGACCTCCCCCGCACGAGTCAGAGGAGGACCATAGACAGCATGCGCTATGCCCAGTTGTGCTGCTACCTGGATAGGACGGCGTCCTGGAAACAGTCCAACTAGCTGTTTGTCTGCTATGGGTCCCGCTCTAGAGAGTAGGCCCTATCAAAGCAACGTCTAGTGCACTGGGTGGCAGATGCTATACGTTTGGTGTATGAACAGACGGACTCCCTCTTACCGATGGACATTATGGCCCATTGAGCCAGGGGTCAGGCAATATCGTGGGCTTTCCTTCATGGCGCCTCCTTAGATGAGCTATGCAATGCTGCTACATGGACAGGTAGTCAGACATTTGCGCATTTTTACTGCCTTGATGTTGCAAACCAAGTGAGACCCTTTCTGGGCTCTAGGGTGTTGCAGACGGGGCATGTTCTTAGGCGTCATGTGGGTTCTGTTGCTATCGCCATGAGGCTGTACTGTCGGTAATCTGGAGCCACGACAGCTTTGGTACAGCTTCCCATTCGGTAATGGTTGTCATTCCATTGAAAGGGAACGTTAGGTTATTACTATAACCCTGGTTCCCTGAAAGAGAATGACAACCATTACCCTTTGAGATCGTGTCCCCAGCTGACCTCTGTTTTCGAAAGAAAATGGCGATATGCTACTGTGAGGAAGTCCCTCTTCAGCAGGAGGTGGGAGGGACTTCCTCCTCACAGCAGGACCCTGATAGGGTAGATTTTTTATATATGCTTAGTGACTGGCGGTCAACATTCCTTTGCTATGGCTATTACAGAAATTCCATGAACAGGCCTTACACCTTGATTGCTTGCTAAGCGATTGTTAGATTATTTCTTAATGATATGAAGTGCTGATTAATGCAGGTATATTTGGGATAACAGTTCTTCAGCAGAAACAAGTCTCAATAATGTTAAGACTTTTCCAGTTCCTGTAAGGTTTTTGACCCATCAATTGTCAACTATTGTATTTTTTGTTTTCCCTACCAAACTAATTCATATTCTCCAAGGCTGCTGTCATGACTAGTGTACAGCTTGTGAATACACCCTCCTAATTTGTAATCAACTGATGAGTAGACATAAATACCTGCACCTCCAATTTGCTCTGCTAGCCAGCTGCCTGTTGATATATTTATTAGCTGAAGTGCATTGGAATTTAAGATGATGATCCACTTATTAACGATTATAACATCATAGTCACCAAAGATAAAGAGGATCTGGCTTACCCAATATCAGTGCATAACCATAAACAGGTAACTGAGGCATTTTCAAATGAAATCTACCCTATACAGATCTTGTATTCTATTGTACTGCTTGGTGTTGTATGTTACAGATTAAGTGGAATAAAAGCTGAGAAGTGATCATTAACTGCCAGGAACAGACTACTTCCCAGATCAGTTCTTTGAAGCAAGAACTGAGAAACGGTATACTTATACAATTCCTCGTCAAGTAAAACAGAAACTATGTGTTTTTCATTACTATAGTGTGATTTCTTAATTTTAAATTGTAGTCATTCATCCTGATTTATTCTTCTACTGAGCATGTTACCCCAATATGCAGTTACTATGCCCAAAGGAAAAGCAGCTAAGTAATTGTCCTTCTTTTATTTCAAAGTTATTAATCCCCACAAAATATTATTTATCTTGTGGCATGGATTGGCAAAGTAATGATTCACCAAGGCTTTACTTACATACACAACTACCAGACATTAAGAATGCTGTGACACAAACAGCCCAGTAGTTGCCAGACTGAGCTGAGGCACAAAAATGTATTTTTTAAAAATAATAAATAAAACTGTACATTGTTTGACAAAAGTGATTTATTATTTTTAATAGAACTTTAAAATGAGATTGAAGGATTTACTGATTTTGCGGGTAAATTTTTTTTTTTTTTAATCGATTGATATACAGTACATGGCTTCTGTGCCAAATGGAGATAGTAACCTTTAGTAGCCTATAATTAGAAATAAACTGTGTATTTTGCCATATTCTTCTTGTAGTCGTAGTATTTAAGCAAGGCACCCCTATTTAAAGAAACCTAGGGATGTGTTCTAAATCTGCCCCAAATATAGTGAAAAAAACTTTGAAAGTGAGAAATTCAATTCCAAGATTAAAGGATGCAATCCCTCTGTGAAAAGTGAGAAAGCTAACAGATAAGGAATATCAAACACAACAGTATATTTTATAAACAAAATGGATTTGAGAGGGCAGAATTTTATAATGCCAATATCACTGGATCTCCATGAAGCAGATATTCTGAAGAATACAACAACCCTGGGATGCTGATAAGATGTTATTCACCCACAACACAGAAGAAGAATTCATTATTCCATTAAACATTTATCATGTAATGTACTTCACTGTACAGATGTATTTTAAGCATCTCCTGGGCATATAGAATAGAAGACCAAGTTGTGAATACTCATTAAGGAGATGTTTGTAGTACTTACTTTAAAAACTTTTTTTTTTTTTTCAAGATATTAAGAACCAGAAATGTGCCTGCCTACTTACACAGTGTCTGAAGTGCAGTATCACGATTAAAATAGTTTATGTCCTTGCCTGCTTCCCAGAAGGACATTCTTATAGATTATAAGTATGTTGTTACCAGAGCACATGCTATTTTAGAACATCTCATTAAATCCTCTTAAATCAAACGCATTCTTCTTGCTGCAGGTCCTTCACATAATGCAGATTAGTCCAAACATAAAAACACATTAAATTTCCGGCACTCTGCAATGTAGATCGGCTGTGTTACATGTTAATATTTTCAAACATCTCTTAAGGGAATTAGAAAAAAAATATATAGTGGCAGAGTGTCCCGCCCCTTTATGTTTATAAGTGTTTTATGTTGTATGTAGGGTGTTAATATTGTTGTTTATGTATAAAATACACAGGATATAAATATCGGTTATGAGCACGAGTGTTTAAAATGTATATTTGTATTTAGGCATGAGGATTGCACAGCACTTGTAAAAGCTGCATGTTTTCACTCACTCGGGGTTGTGTGTTCGTGAGTGGAGAACGGGTGAGAGAGAGGAGTTTTGGGGGTTTTGAAATAACAATTGCTACAGCGTGCTGGAAGTGCCAGCACGGCACTTGTTTGTCTGTACGTCCACTGTCTTGTTTAGTGTTGTCCGTTTTGTTTACCTTTTTATTTTGGCATCACATGTCGTGTCCTGTTTTGTGTGCTTTGTTTAGATCTTTTTGTTTGGTATTATTATTTACAATAAAACCCTGGACTCAGTAGCGTCACAGATTCACCGCTCTACCTTTGTTGTTCTTCGTCCTTCTTCTGGTCTGACGTCACCCCTGCAAAGCCATCTTGTTCACACACACACACACACACACACACACACACACACACACACACACACATATATATATATATATATATATATATATATATATATATAAATGTAAGGTATAAACCACGATGGGCTGTGCGGTTCCCATGATATATACCACTCCTACCCCAGAGGTGATATATATCATCTGAACTGCACGGCCCGAAGTGGTTTATACCGCTTATAACATGGCTACCTGACATTTTTGGGAAGAAAAATAATAACAAATAATTAAAACACATTTAAATTAAGACAAACCATAAACTTTTATTGTGTAAATATCCACAGTATAATATAGTCCCAAATTTTATTTAATTAATTGTTCACTTGTTAAAAATTAATTTTTCATTGTTTTAGGATCGCAAAATATGTTTTTGTGATTTGTCAGACACCCTTGCGTCCAAGTCGTGCCAGATTAAGTTGACAATCAAACCAGACTTTATGCACCAATCCGACCATGGTGTCAGGGGACAGTACCTCAGTTTCTTGCAGATGTTTAAAATCCAGGCCCGGTAATTCAGGGGGTCGTGTCTGGCCTTGTCGTTACCTGCTGTTTGCCTGACTGACAGGATTACATTACTGCTGGTTTTAAACACGCTGTCAGCAGAGATGTAAAAAGTCTACTGTTAAAATATGTGTTTAGTCCAGCTCAGCGTTATAAAACTGGAGACTGAATACTGGTCCTTAGTTTAACTTCTTGCACTGGCATAAAATTCCCTTATGTTGTTGAAATTTTTTTGGATTTATTTCCATAAAATGAATGTCCATATTTTTTTTTTTTCTTTAAGTACATTAACCAGCCCATGTTGTAGTTTTTTTGTGTGTTTTTTTTTCAATCTTTGTTTTCTCTCTTTCATTTAACTCCTCATCAACTGTTGTGCCTGTTCTTGCTGGTGCACTTATTTATTTATATATTTATAAATTATTTTCAGATGGACTGCAGTCTTCACTCAGAAAGTTGATGTTTACCAGTTATGTGGATTTTCATCCCCAAGTATATTAAAGGAAATAAGTGAAATGCCATTCATTTTTGGCAGTGGTTTTGTAACTAATAACAAATAAAATGGCAGTTTGTCATGGAATTTTGAATGCAGTGGTGCGTAGTGTGAAGGGGCTATTACATATATATATATATATATATATATATATATATATATATATATATATATATATATATATATATATACACGGTCATGTGATGCTGTTTAACCAATCAGAGGTGGTTATTTTTCCAAGCCCTTTATATATATATATATATATATATATATATATATATATATATATATATATTAGTGCCTTGAAAAAGTATTCAGCCCCCACCCCTTTTTTCACATTTAAGAGTCTCACAGCCTGGGATTTTTATGCATTAGATTGGGAATTTGTATTTGTGAGTCAAACATTCTTCTTCGCAGAGTCCCCCCCAAAAAGAAAGAAAATAGTAAACAATAAAATAATAAAAATTAAAAAACTTTTTAAGTATTCATCCCCTTGGGTCAATACTTGGTTGAACCACCTCTGGCAGCTATTACAGCCAGTAGTCTTTTCGGATAAGTTTCTATTAACTTTGCACACCGTGATGAAGCAATATTTGCCCATTCCTCCTTGCAAAATTGCTCAAGCTGTGTCAGGGTAGTTGGGGAACGGTGGACAGCAATTTTGAGGCCTTGCCACAGATTTTTAATGGGATTAAGTTCAGGACTCTGACCTGGCCACTCAAGGACATCTATTTTCTTCATTTTAAGCCACTCCAGTGTTGCACTGGCAGTCTGCTTTGGCTTTTTGTGGAATGCCTTGGAGATTGTTGATACATGAACAGAATCGTCCATCGCAGCCATTGACTTCTGTAACTCATTCAGACTCACAGTTGGCCTCACAGTAGCTTTCCTAAGAAGTGCCCTTCTTGTCCAGCAACTAAGTTTAGAGGGGCGGCCTGATCTAGGCAGTGTGGTGGTAGTTTTGTATTTTTCCTACTTTTGTACGATGGACTGCATTGAGCTCCGAGGGATGTTCAATGACTTTGAAATGGTTTTGTATCCATCCCCATATTTGTGCTTCTCTATAATCACATCCCTGACTTGCTCAGAATGCTCTTTCATCTGCATTTTGATTCTTTCTTTTAAAAATCTCTACCATACTGTAGGGCCATACAGAGAGAGCGGTATTTATCCTCACAGATTAATTTAAAGCAGGTGATCCACTAATTTCTTACACAGGTGGAGTCCATCAACAAATTATGTGACTTATTGCACCTGAGCAAATTAATGCTTGCAATTACAAAGGGTATGAATACTTTTTTTAATCTGTTAATTTCCGCTTTTAATTTTTCTTTTGATTTGACATGGCTCAAGGCTTTGTAGATCAGTGGGCAAAAAATCCTAATTTAATCTATTTCAAATTCTGAATCTCCTCTGTCAGCAAAATGTGGAAAAAGTCACAACCTACTATATATATATTATATATATATATATATATATATATATATATATATATATATATATTAAGTTTTCAGTCTTCTAAATAAAAAATAAAAGTTTAATCAGTTCTTTTCCTAAGCGGACTTTGTTGTTCATACTTCATACCAAACGTACTGAGTACAGGCCAAACCCTCTAAACTGACCCCTTAGTGAACAGAGCCAAAAGAAAAATGCCTTTTCCTAATTGTTAATCCATAAAAACCTTGCCAAACTAGTTTCTTAATTTCTTGTTTCTCTTATTGTATACATTTCCAACTCTCTTAACTTACAGGCCTCACTTTTAAACATAAAAAATACAATGCGGAGGAGAACTTGTGTCCAGTAGCTTATTGAGTGACAGCACATCCAATGTAATAAATAAATGCTATAAACCCTAGCCTACTGCAATCTGATGCCAATTATAAGATGGCCAAAGCTGGACAGAGGTGTGTATATATATATATATATATATCTTCTGTTTAATAAAGTATTGTAGTCTTCAAATAGCCATTCATTTTCATATCTCACTTTCATTCATTTTCCTTATGATTTGTTATATTTCCAGGTATGTAAAACCTCAGAAAATCAATATAACATATTTGTATGTATCTAGTGGTAAATATGTTTGATATAGCTTGTCACAAATATAAAGAAATACATTGCAGTGAAAAGTTATTTTATACATACATGATAAGTTCAACTATTTTACAAACAGATTTCCTCGTACAATTGACTAAGAAAGTTTTTTTTTTTTTTTTTTTTTTATTAAAATAAATAATACACTATTTTAACCTATGTTAATATCTGTGTTAATTGTTACTTGGCTCTATATTGCATCCATCAAAGCTGCTTATTTATTGTGTGTTCAGCAGCTTCCCTGTAATAGCGTCTGCTCTTTGTAAGACCTGCTTTGATAATGTTTGTTTGGATTGTAAAGGCAAACCTTTGCACTGTCTTCAAAATTACTAAAGTGAAAATGATAATGTGGCCATTCCCCAATTTTTGGCTGACAACTGAAGGTACTGCAGGTGTAAAAAAAAAAACATAGTACCCAAATCACTTCACAGGGCAAGACTGAGCATGTTTGCACCACTCAAGTCACTCATTCCCATAACAAGAACAGCAAAGATATTTAGCTAAGTTGTTGGCACCATTTATATTTTCAGAAGGGTAGCCTAGAAATTTTAAAAAAAGGAAAATACATGTTTTAAATGCCTGTTTTTAAAGAAAAAAGACTTGAGACTACTGTCTGGTAGATTACCTCTCCTTCAGTTCAGGCATGTAACTCCAACCAAGGTCACTTCCAGAACAGTAGAGCCTTCATCGAGGGACACTATTGCTTAATTATTGTCTGTATCTTTAAATAAAGCTAGGTTCTAAATGTAATGTGTATGTATCAGTCAGCTAGGCATGAGACAATTGTTGGCCAAATCATTTATTGGCGGAAGTACTCTGGTTCTGGGGAGATTTAAAAAAAAAAAAAAAAAAACGTCAGTATGTAGCATTGTGTGAGGGTGGGAACTGAGGATTTCAGAAGAAAAAAAATCCATGTTGAGAGTAAATAATTGAAAAGTTAAACTTTGTTAGCTAGCTGAGAGATGAGGAAAGAAATCCCTGGACAGTAAGTTATACAACTCTCATATCTCTCTCGACCTCAAAAATACATTAAAAAAATACAAGTGGTGCAATTGACACCCTAATTTCTTATTCGATTATTGTTATTTTTCAAAATAAAGACCAAGCATTAGTTTTTTTTTTTTTTTTTTAATAGACGATCCAATAACTACAAACATCATTGTGCATAATAGTTAAACAAAAAGACAAGACTTGAACACTGAAACTCAAATTAGAACACTTCCAATTCTAAAAAAAGAAATACAAAGGACTTGAGTTTTTAACAACTGATAAGAATATACGTGCGTCCGCATCACACGTCCCTTTAATATTGTAATAATAACTAGAATGGAAGTTTCTGGGGAAACGTTGTCTGTTTTATAAAACGTGAGTATTGATGCTGTTTGCCTGTTCAACTGGTCGCTTTAAAAGTGTAGTACAAGTAAATTCAAAGGCCATAATCAAGTTTTTTTTAAAGGAAGTCAAAGGTCAAAGTCCAAGACATTTTTAGAAAGCCCTTAGTTGGTTTCCTGTAAGTGGCCAATAGTACATATAAGCCTTTCTGCAATATTTATGGAGAAAGAAGCTGTTAAAACAGTCTGTTGTCCAGTTTGACCATGAACGGTCATGGGGGTCATGACCTGTGACCTCCAAATCCATAAATCTGATCGGCACCAAAAGTAATATCAAATCAAGTCAGATAGAGTGCAATAGTTGTGCCAAGTTTCTAGTTGATCCGTTCAAACCTCTAGGAGGAGATAGGTTCCAAAAAATTGGTCAGAAACATGGAATATAAACAAAGAAACCAAGAGAAAACAATGCCTGCATTTTACAACGCAGACAATAAAGAATAAAAAATACTATATTTTAACAAAAGTATTTTCTATCTGAACTATGGTTGTTTATTGCCGTTAACATTTTGTCCAAAAGCAAAGCAAAACATTTGACTTAATCTCACAAATCCTGACTAATTTAATTATCATACTAAATTCAGCTTATTTTTTATATAATATTGCTTTATAATCCAAACACAACATGCTTTCAAACAAAATAATGTAAAACGGTAGATTAAATATATTTTAAAACAAAAAACATTTTTAAATCAAGAAAACGTGAATACAATAGGCCTACTGATCTTTCTTGTCCAACAGGAATGTAGAGGACTAAAGTGTGTATCCTAGCAACGTGCTGATCTACCATACTATCACTAAAAGAAGCACAGTCTCACACACTCAAGGTTTTAATGCTAACTAGCAACAGGAGACTTCAGACTGGGTTCTAATTTGATTAATCGATTCACCAATTTGTAATATCCCTGGTTCATATTTCCACTGCTTCAGTGATTTATGATAACTGTAAATAATCTTAATAATTTTCATTTGGCATAACTTTTAAGAGTGGCCACTTTAGGAGCTTTTACTACAATATCCTTTCTGCCAAACTGTAAACTCACAAATGTAATCATTTTAAGCGTGTACCGTCTGTATGTAGTTCAAGTAATCAGGTCTGCTAAAGATGACATCATGTTTGGTGCTTTTTCAAGTGGTATACCAACATTATATGATTTAGAACATATATTTTTTTAATGTTAAATCATATACATTTTTATTGCACCAAAAATCAGTTGGTTGCAGTGCATAATTTAAATGTGCTGTTATATACTTGTATACCTGTTCTATCTTTTGTTTTGGGTGGCAGCATTAAACAATAGACATGATTTACATGAGGTCAAAATACATAACAGTGTTTCAGTCAACACATCCCACTATAGACGTGTGCTTGTTAACCAGTAGCTGTTCCTATTAATTACATGGGAGGGCTTTCTAGCTCTCTTTGCTGAAAGAATTCTGAGTAAATGCTTTTAAAAAAAGTATGTTGTCAGAAGGGTTGGACATTGAAAGCCTTTTTAGTAGAATGCAATGATTTTAGTACATCATAAAATACCCCATTATATTTCTTATCAAACACGGTATCACAACAAGAAAACCAGAAAACAAACAAACCCACACTATGACCTTGTCTGCTGTCGTGTCTGTTACTGTTTGGTGATCTGATTATTACTGTAGTGCTGCATGTTTCTGATAGAAAGCTTCTCAAGGCCTTCTTATATCAGTAACTGATATTTGAGTAGTCTCTTTGATACTGCATATTTTAAAACCACTCGTTTTTCCTTTGCTTCAGTGACATTCTTCCACTTCACAGACTAAGTTAGTAAGCAACATTTTCTCACCGTCTCTGAGCTCCATTGATTTTTCTTACACTCTGTCTGGGAGGAAAACAATGCTGCATCAATCTAAACTAAGATAACGCTGAAAGACCTGTTTGTTTGTATTAAATTGTACTGATTTTCATACAGAAAACATTTCAGGTACTAGGGGTGTGCAGAGAATTCAGATTACACTTTAAGAACACTGGCAAAGACAAGACAAAACTTATTTTCAAAATGTGTCCTTATGTACGTGCCTTGCAATCATGATTATTGAAAGGTCACGTGGTTATTCTCTTCAGTCAGTATTTTTAGACAGTATTTTGGTCCTTTATTATTTGTATCTGAAATAATGTTGCAACCCACATCCCAACTGCAGGAAATGGAGTGCAATATTTTGCACTTTAAGGCTCACTTAGTTAATTGACTCGTTATTGCCCGCCTCCACTGCCAGAGGGAGACTACCCACTGTTCCCGCCTCCACCGCCATCTGGAGCTGCCATCACCTCTCTAGGGTCCACACCTGCCATCGCCTCTCAAGGGTCGACACCTGCCATCGCCTCCCGAGGGTCCGCACCTGCCATCGCCTCCCGAGGGTCCGCACCTGCCATCGCCTCCCGAGGGTCTGCACCTGCCATCGCCTCCCGAGGGTCCGCACCTTCCATCGCCTCCCGAGGGTCTGCACCTGCCATCGCCTCCTGAGGGTCCACTCCTGCCTTGTTTGTCACCGCCCGGGGATGCCGGTTCATCACTGCCCAGGGATGCCTGTTCGTGTCTGGACCTATGGTCATTGGGCCTGACTCTCAGGTCACTGTACCACAAAAGCACGGTCGCCTGGGCTTGCATCTCTGCCTGTGCTCCCGACACCCCAATCACTGCGCCTGGGTCCCCTGTTGCTGGGTTTTGGTTCGCCTGTTGGCCACCCTTCTCTCAACAATGGTAGAAGGACAATAGGGGACTTCAGGGAGTGTGATTGTGTTTTAGAGGTGGGTGGGGGGGGGGGGGGGGGGGGGGGGGGGGTGGCTGGGGAGTTCATGTTGCTCTGGGAGACCCCACCAAGCCATCTTGTCATAGAACAGTATCATATTTATATATATATATATATATATATATATATATATATATATATATATATATATATATATATATATACACACACAAACACACACACACACACACAGTACTGTGCAAAAGTTTTAGGCAGGTGTGAAGAAATACTATAAAGTAAGAATGCTTTCAAAAATAGACATGTTAATAGATTATATTTATCAATTAACAAAATGCAAAGTGAGTGAACATAAGAAAAATCTACATCAAATCCATATTTGGTGTGACCACCCTTTGCCTTCAAAACAGCATCAATTCTTCTAGGTACACTTGCACAAAGTCAGGGATTTTGTAGGCATATAGTCAGGTGTATGATTAAACAATTATACCAAACAGGTGCTAATGATCATCAATTCAATATGTAGGTTGAAACACAATCATTAACTGAAACAGAAACAACTGTGTAGGAGGAATAAAACTGGGTGAGGAATAGCCAAACTCAGCTAACAAGGCGAGGTTGCTGAAGACAGTTTACTGTCAAAAGTCATACACCATGGCAAGACTGAGCACAGCAACAAGACACAAGGTAGTTATATTGCATCAGCAAGGTCTCTCCCAGGCAGAAATTTCAAGGCAGACAGGGGTTTCCAGATGTGCTGTCCAAGCTCTTTTGAAGAAGCACAAAGAAACAGGCAACGTTGAGGACCGTAGACGCAGTGGTCGGCCAAGGAAACTTACTACAGCAGATGAAAGACACATCATGCTTACTTCCCTTCGCAATTGGAAGATGTCCAGCAGTGCCATCAGCTCAGAATTGGCAGAAAACAGTGGGACCCTGGTACACCCATCTACTGTCCGGAGAAGTCTGGTCAGAAGTGGCCTCATGGAAGACTTGCAGCCAAAAAGCCATACCTCCGACATGGAAACAAGGCCAAGCGACTCAACTATGCATGAAAACACAGGAACTGGGGTGCAGAAAAATGGCAGCAGGTGCTCTGGACTGATGAGTCAAAATTTGAAATATTTGGCTGTAGCAGAAGGCAGTTTGTTCGCCGAAGGGCTGGAGAGCGGTACACGAATGAATGTCTGCAGGCAACAGTGAAGCATGGTGGAGGTTCCTTGCAAGTTTGGGGCTGCATTTCTGCAAATGGAGTTGGGGATTTGGTCAGAATTAATGGTCTCCTCAATGCTGAGAAGTACAGGCAGATACTTATCCATCATGCAATACCATCAGGGAGGCATCTGATTGGCCCCAAATTTATTCTGCAGCATGACAACGACCCCAAACATACAGTGAAAGTCATTAAGAACTATCTTCAGCGTAAAGAAGAACAAGGAGTCCTGGAAGTGATGGTATGGCCCCCACAGAGCCCTGATCTCAACATCATCGAGTCTGTCTGGGATTACATGAAGAGAGAGAAGCAACTGAGGCTGCCTAAATCCACAAAAGAACTGTGGTTAGTTCTCCAAGATGTTTGGGCCAACCTACCTGCCGAGTTCCTTCAAAAACTGTGTGCAAGTGTACCTAGAAGAATTGATGCTGTTTTGAAGGCAAAGGGTGGTCACACCAAATATTGATTTGATGTAGATTTTTCTTCTGTTCACTCACTTTGCATTTTGTTAATTGATAAATATAAACTATTAACATGTCTATTTTTGAAAGCATTCTTACTTTACAGCATTTTTTCACACCTGCCTAAAACTTTTGCACAGTACTGTATATATATATATATATATATATATATATATATATATATATATATATATATATATATATACAGTGCCTTGCAAAAGTATTCAGACTCTCTCACAGTTTTCACATTTTGTTGCTTTAAAGCTTGCAGTCGTGACACTTTGAACTAGGAATTAATATCTGTTATATAGACAACCTACTCCACACATTCAAAGCAAAAGAAAAAGAAAGAAAAAATGTAAGGTGCATTGTACCACCCAGACACTGCCTAGATCAGGCCGTCCCTCCAAACTGAGCAGTCGGGCAAGGATGAAACTGGTGAGGGATGCCACTGTGAGGCCAACGACAACTTTGAAAGAGCTACAGAGTTCAATGGCTGAGATGGGAGAAAATGTGCTTCAGTGAACAATATCCAGAACACTTCACAAAAATAGTCTGTATGGCAGGGTTGCAAGAAGGAAGCCATTACTAAAAATAAGGGATCTGAAAGCCCGCATTGAGTTTGCAACAAACCACCTGAGTGATCCGCAAAAATACGTGGCAAAAGGTGTTGTGGTCAGATAAGACCAAATTGGAACTCTTTTATCTAAATGCCAAGCGTTACGTTTGGCGCAGACCCAACACAGCACATCTTCCAGTCAACACCATCCCTACAGTCAACCATGGTGGTGGCAGCATCATGCAGTGGGGATGCTTCTTCTCAGCAAGGACTGGAAAGCTTGTTAGGATTGAAGGAAAAATGGATGGAGCAAAGTACAGGCAAATACCAGTGGAAAACCTGTTTCGGTCTGCTAAAGACTTAAAACTGGAGCAAAAATTCACCTTTCAGCAGGACAATGATCCAAAGCACAAGGCCAAAGCTACACTAGAGTGGCTTAAGAATAAGAAAGTGAATGTCCTTGAGTGGCCCAGTCAAAGTCCTGACTTGAATCCTATTGAGAATCTGTGGAAAGACTTGAAAACTGCTGTCCATAAGCGATCCCCAAACAACTTGAGAGAGATTGAGCAAATCTGCCAAAAAGAATGGGCACAAATTGCACCAAGCCAGAGTGCAAAGTTGGTAGAGACTTACCAAAAAAGAATTGCAGCTGTAATTGCTGCCAAAGGTGCTTCCATCAAATATTGAGTTGACGGGTCTGAATACTTATGCAATCAACATATTTCAGTTTTTTCTCTTTAGTTTTTGCTGACATTTACTGTAACTTATCTTACCCTTATAAGTCTTCAGTTTGAACATTCAAGTTTTGAATAAAATATTAAGTTTAAAAAAATGTGTATGCATCATTTTGTAATTTCACAAAATGAGACACCATTGGAAGGGTCTGAATACTTTTGCAAGGCACGGTATATATAAATACAGTAGAGTCAATTATCTGATCTTTGATCAACCATACTGTCTAATCAACCGAACACACACCACACCTGTAATCACGTCATGAATTACGTGTGGTGTGTTACACACAGCTTCTGCTGCTAAAATGACTATGAGATTTAGCTACCAAAAAAAGGACCAGCAGACTGAGGCGAATGAAAGATAAAGAATTGTTCAGGCCAACAGAACCTTAGATGGAACATTGTGTGCTTTAAGTTGTTGCAGTTAAGCAAATTAAAGCAGTCACCTTGTTCCGGATTGTCCTATTTAGTTCATAGGGCTGGAGTTCCTGTCTATGTTATTGAGCATCTAAGAACATTTTTTTTTTTTTATTCCAATTGCACGTTATTACAATGCCTTAACAGCAAATATCAAAGTATAGAAACAGTTTACACAATCTTTGAAGTTTATTGATTTCTAAAGTTCTACAATGTGTCAACTATTACTGAATTGTATTCTTTGATGATTTTCAAAGTATGGTATATGGTACGTTTAATTTCTGAATTGTGTTAATTTAATGATTGGTAAAGCTTTTTAATTTTGTATGCTTATTGTGATAGAGTAGGTTACTAGCTATATATTATCAGTAGGTATTTGTGTACTAAGTATTTGAGTATGTTAACTTTATTCATGATTGCCCACCCCATTGTATGACTACAGCATACTGTAGTAATTAATCTCAGCATACAATAATTAAAAAAAAAAAATTCTTGAGATTAAACATTCATCATGGCACTTTGATATTTATATAGCTATAATAATGTTAATCATAGCAATAATAATAATAATAGTGGTTGTACACAATAAAATTTTAATATGCATTAGTAGAAGCATAACTGTACAGCAGTTTTATATTTACAATAGCCTTTTCGGTTCATCACTGAATAACATCTTAATGCAAAGCCATCTTGCTGGTTTGTTTACAACCAGGTTCGTAGTTGTTAAGCCCGTTGCTAAGCAAATTATGTATTGAACACTGATGATTTGTCGGTAGCACACTGTCCACCTTCTGAAAGTTGTGAATAATTAACATTATTTACAATATGTTACCAAAACACAGGTCTATCCTTTAAAAAAAAAATCTTGGATATTATCAGTTAAAACCGAAAACTTCAAGCTCTACATGTAAACAACAGGAACATGTTTAAAGTTTGGAACTCACTGTAGCTTGGCGTTGTTTATATTATTGTCTATACATTGTGGTTTGAGGTTGAAGTGGAAGCTGAAAGTACTTTTAAAAACACCCTTTTCTTCTACCAACACAGTACTGGTATAGTTTTAATAGCAAAACTGTATCTTTGTATGAGAGAGAAAGAATGAATCTTGGTTATAAATCTCTCTCCCGGCCTGTGAGGGTGTTGTGTAAAGGGAGTGGCCCGGACTGGATGGTCTGACAATTAATTCCAGGGAAAGGTGGAAGTCGGCCATCTAGAAAGGGGGCGGTGTTACGGTCACCAAGTCATCGCCCCAGAAGGGAAGCGATGTGGCAATCACAGATTGGAGGAGAAACGGTTGCACTCACTAATCAAGGGGGCCTGACTGATGGTACAAAAGGGGATGTGGTTAAGCGATCTGTACCTTTGTTATAGTTGCACGTGAACCCATGAAGTAGAATGATAAAGTAGCCATGAGTGTTTAGTGTTTGTTTGTTTTGTCGTGTCTAATTGTAGTCGTTTGTTGTTATTAGACGGCAAACATGTACCGGGAGCTGTCGTTTAAGTCCAGCACCAACTTGAACAACACTTCATCACTGTGCACTAATAAACTGTATTTCACTACTTGCACATTAGCACTCATTCTGGACTTGTGATCGTGTGTGCTTCTTTGTGTGTGTTATACTGGTTTTATTATTTTGGGAAACTGTAACTTGTTGTTTGGGACAGTGCAATACACATTGCTGTCTATTGCCTGGGATTAGTCTTTGCGGTGGCCAGTCCGGGATTACAAAATAAACGTTTGTTTGAATCGTGAACTTTGTTGTCTTCTGTTTCTTAATCACTTCACCTCTACACTGGTGCACTGCAAACCACTTTGCCACAATTCTATATTTAAATTATAGGAAAACCTCAACATTAATAGAATTATACATTTAAGGGCAATTCTCACACCTACCAATAAATCTGCATTATGCCACCCTCACTCTAACGTTCATAGAAAATGGCACACATGGAAATTGGAAGGTCTCAAACCTCTGCTGGTAAAAGTAGTTTGGGATGAAATTGTAGCTCTTCTTAACATGCATGCTAATTGATAGATACTTTTAGAATGATATTATGATTTAAACTATTAACCATTCATTAAAATCAATAAAAGAATAACCTGATAATATGTACTGTAATACGCAGTGGTAGTAATTTTGTTGAAATTAATTCCGGTATATATTTTTGCTTGCCAAAAAAAAGAAATAATAATGATACTTAAAACAAAGCTTAAAAAAATGTGTTATCAGTTCTTTCTTTAGAAATGGTTACATATTTTGAAATGTAGATATTTGGCTCATTGAGCAACGTGCATTTAAAATGTACCAAACGCTGTACGCTAAAAGCCTGAACCTGATTTTGCTGATCATGAAACACTTGGTCTAGTCTTAATTCCTACATTTTAAGACATTAGATCAAGCTCTGACTCTGACCTTGCTCTAAAGGAAGATCAAAATAGGATCAGATTTTGTACTGAAACTGAGCTCAGGATCAGTAGGGCAATTGGAGACATGTAGACACGAAGATTATAGAATGGATTTCCAAACCTTGCCTTTATGACCATTACGTTTCAAGCTACAGGATTCACTAAGAAAGGATCTAAAATCCAAAAGTTAAAACTTCTGAGAAATAATATGAAAAATTCTCTGACAGTTGATTAATGCTGATATACAACTTTGAAGAAAGTGCACTGCCATGGAGGATTTTTCACTTCAAACAAGTGACTTCACAATGCAATAATGGTTGCTCATGCAATAATATGACCATATTACCACGCAAAGCTGCAAAACATGTGTAATTCAGGGTATTATTTTTCATATAATTCACAGTTTTCAACTTCATTTAATTCTGGTGACATTCTTTTGGTTGCCAGACTAAAAAAAACAATGCATCCACTTTGCTTCTAGCATCTTTTCTTGAGTTTGATTCAATATATCACAATGTTTTTTCATCATGGATTGTGGCAGAGCAGAGCTCTGCCCTTTATAAATTGGCAGTTATGGGGTTAAATTCCCCTACCTGCCTGGGTTTATTGTGTTCTGGTGGCTGGGGTTGATTAAAGTAATTAACGATCAATCAGCACCCAGCCATTTGACATAAAAGGAGACCTCAGCTTCCCATTAGAAAGAGGAGGCTGAGGAAGCAAGCTGGTGTTTGTGCTTGCTGGTTTTTTTTTTGGTTTGCTGTTTTGTGGATTTTTTTGTATTTTCTGATCTAGTGAAGGCATTGCCCAGCCTGGAAACCTTTATTTTTGTAAGTCCCGTTCTGTGTCTTTTTATTTTGTGCTTATTTATAATAAAAGTAGTATTTTTTTGAACTGCAGTCTGTCTCTGGGCCTCTATCCACTCGCCAGCCTGTCACATGGATGCAGCCCCATTAGTGTAAACTCCTGTGCAATTTTTCCAATCCAATGTGTTTTTAACAATGTATGGGTTATGGCAGCGGGAACACTGATGTTCACATTGTTAAAGTACCGAGTTTCACTGCATAACATTGTACCCAGCAACAACACCCAGCAATCTCCAGCAGTGGTGCGCTTTTACACTTCCAATCTCTCACGCTGCATCTTCAACAAATGCCTACAAAACACGTTAATAAAACAAACACACTACCAATAAACTAGAATTAAAAACACATTTAGATTAGAAAAGAATATAATGCATTTTCCCGACAGTGTATTATTAGTATTATTATCGACTCGTCCCAGCCTGTGCCTCAGGGGCCGCGGCCCCCGCTTGAGATACACTGATATAATAGACCTAGTATAGTATGGAGTTATTAGTACTGAAAGGTTCTGGAAAGTAGCAGAACTGTGTAAGGTGCTCATTTGTTCAATCTGTAACCATTAGCACATGTATAATAATAATAATAATAATAATAATAATAATAATATGAACATAATGTAGATCTTTTATTTATATGTCAAATTTTTCCATTTTTATTCATTTTTTTGTTAAAGGGGAATAACAAGGCTCTCTAAATCCTCTGTATATATAACAAATGCTTCTCGCTACACCGATTTTGTTAAAAGGTCAGTATTTCAGTTGTTTTGTCAGCTTTCTGAGTCAGCTGGAAATTCAGGCTGCCGCCATATTGGAACCTTTCTGGTGCACTGTTATGTCATATCATATTGACAGCCACCCACACCAGTGAACACCAGCAGGGTGAATTATGTCGGAATGCAAAGCGTTCGGGTGCAAAAATAACAAAAAGATAAACAGTAACGAAAAGTATTGTTGTGTGCCTAAGCATTTAAACCAACAAAGAGCAGCCATAACAAAACAATGGCTACATAATATAGGAACGGGACATCCGCTCAATAGAACACTATGTGTGACTATAGAGCGAGTCAATGACAGGATGGCACACAAAGAAGAGAGCTCCAATACATTCAATGTTAACTTGTTTTTATACAATATACTGCTCAAGGAGAGGCTGAAAATGTGTCAGAAGCTTTAAATAACATGTTTTCTATTGAAATGGTTATATATTAATTTGCATTACAGTTCCCCTTTAAATATATGGAAAACTAGAAAGCAGTATGAAATTCAATATGTTAACATAACACAGCAGATTTTATTTGATGCAAAGTGTATTCATTATATAGGGTGATGCAAAACCTTTGGCCGTAGCAGTAGGTACATACTCAAAGCAACATTGCACAAGTCTATATTTCTTATTTGACCCAAATCCATGTAGGCCTATTCTGTGGTTATTTGAAGGATGATTAATGAATTAAACTAATGGTATATTGTTTGGCCAAAATGTATGACATACAAACATCTTTAAAACACTTAAGCATAATACAAATATAGTGAGTGTTATTATAGGTCTTATTCGGTTCAATTTAAATTACGAATCTATGAAATCAGCTCTTTCAAAAAATACTTGTAATGCTCACTGCCAGATGTAAACTCGGGCCATTTTTTATAAATCATTGTAATAATAATAATAATAATAATAATAATAATAATAATAATAATAATAATAATAATAATGTTTAGTCCTTTTACAAACCCTTGTCTCTCACATATGTTTAAAAACCCATCAATTTAGTTTTTTATTTCGATCAAACAATGCTTATGTCCTTCAAGCTGAATTTACTCTTTTGGTTCCTTATGAAAATTAGCAATTCTGAAGGCACTTCCTGGGTCATGTCACCTGTAGGGTAAATTTCACCCGACCTAGTCACTGCCTTCTTTCCTGTCAATAGCCAATTAGCTGAACCTGACCTGCTTTTACCCAGTAACATGCTTTTATCCAGAAGAAGTAGAAAGTAAAGCAATAAAATACTTCCTGTTTTAGTATGAAAATATATGGCTGCAAGTGTTTCTGCACATTTGAGACCTATGTAGCTATGTATTGAATTATTATGTCAGCTACCCTTTAAGGAAGGCTCTTTATGTCTAGGCTTTTAGCTGGTAATAAATATGTTTGCTGGCTAGTCAAGCTGGCCGCTCTTTGGAGCATGAGCATTTTTTCCTATCCAGCCTCTTAAATGCCTCATTTTTTGTCTCCAATATTTTAAATAGGACTTGGCTTAAGGAAAAGAAAATAAAGAGTAGTATGGTACAGTACTTATTCAATCTGAGTCAGACAAGTTCAGCTCTGCTGGACAACACCTGTAATGGAATTTGACTAAGAGAATAATAGAATACAGCTGTGTACCAAATATGAATGCATTACGTGCTGTCCCTATTATAGTTAAAAGTTACAAATATGAATGGATGTGGACGATTTAGAAAAAAAAAAAAAAAACACTGACGCTCCCTACATACTCTACACACTGCAGATGTTTCAAATTTTTTGACCACATTTGAATGCCTAGTCTTTACTGTATTGCACAGCTGCAGGCCTTGCCGAATGTGTAATGATGAATCTGTGCTACTTTCCAAGTTCTTAGCATGCCTTGGCTCATTCAAGTGAGGGATGAGTTTTTCTAATACAGCCTCCCTCAATCAATGCTTAATTCACCCTGACTCCACTCAGAGAGACAAAACCCTAAGTTCCCCTCTTCAGTTACAAACAGAACCTATCCAGATAATACCACGGAATAATTTCTAAATGTTTTATTTAAAAGACACAATGCCCTGTATTTTTTCGAAAAGGTCAAAAGTCAAAATGTAACCTTTCGTGCACAAAAATGCTTCAATATACAAAGGTGCTGATTTTATTTAGACAAACAGGAGATTTAAAAGTCCACGTCCACGACGCATTTCGACTCGAATGAGTCTTCAGTCAGGTGGTGAATATAATGAACAAATATGAGCAGCAACTTTCCTTACACAGGTCACCATTAATTACACTCAGTCATAATATCAATTAACAAATTAATGGCAAGTTTAAATCTTAATACAACATTTTGTTAATACTTATTTAATCTCTTCATTTAATTGATAGATGAATAGCCTATATTTTTTCAATTAAAATCAAACAGCAATTAGGTAGAAGCCAACCACTCCCATATATCAAAATATTCCAATTACATCCATAATCATGATACCAGTTACAACATTTACAAGAATGGACTTAGATCTAAATTCTCATTGAGGCCATGCGGTTCCATTGTTTTCACAGTAAATAGGCTTCCCTTTTTAATAGTAATTTTACTATATTTCCCCCTCTCTTGAGTATTGACACCTTTTCTAACCCGACAAATGTAAGTCTTGAAACTGAACCACATTTCATTGTTTGATAATGTCCAGCAATTGTAATCTAAGTTAGTATTCTTATTAGCTGCCTTATGTTCCGCTATCCTTGTTTTTAAATTTTGTTTCGTTTGACCGATATATACTAAGCCACAAGGCATTTAAGCATGTAAATGACATGAGTTGTATTGCAATTGATGAAACCTTGTATTTTGTACTATTTAGCAGTATGTGAATGGTTAAAATATTTAGGACCTCATGCACTAAACAGCAGTAACCAGTTTAACATGCACTAAGCCTGTTACTGCGTGCTTTGTACACTTGCTATATTTACCAACCAGCAGCAAATGACTTTGCACTGGAAAAAGATACCGTGTGCGAGTCATTTACATGCAATTAATATTTGTAATCCATGGAAATGTATTCAAATTATCTCCCCTAATATCACAAGGGAGAAACTTGATATAAAAACCATATTTACTTAAAGGTGCTAACTTTCCAAAGTGTCTCAGCGTGTGTTAGTTTACTGCTTATTGAAACCAGTCTGTGTCTAAATCACAATTTAAATAGAGCAGACCACAAGTAGTGCTGTGTGGGAAACATGATAAATGCGTATATGTGCTTTCAGGAACTGTATAAAATGTTTTCCAGGATGAACAATTGCCTGTGTTCCACAGAACACAACAAATAAAATGTCAAATATAGGCTACATAGAATGTATTTCGCTGATTTTGTGGATTGAGGGCAATGTTTTAACATTCGGTGTTGTAATACTGTACATAATGATATGATTCTGAAAATGCAACTTACCAAAAGATGACTGCACGTGAACTGTACTACATAATCATTAGCTTTATCCTGATTCCAAACGTGTTGCTTTCTCAATGCAAGATGCATTGTGGGAATTGACAGTACTGTATAAAATCCCATGATGTACTGTATTTTTTTTCCATTATGACATTGTATTGCCGAAACATTAATTACACTTTCATGTTAGCATTTTTGTCATGGAAAAGACAACAGTGAGTACTGCACAAATTATGACTAGCCTGTGCAGCACATCAAAATCGCCAGATAAGCAGATGGAAGGTTAAAGTTTCTTAAAAAAAAAAAAAAAAAGAAAAATGTGCACACTTGCAATGCCTTTAAAAGAAACACATTTATATTTAGCCAACTTTTCAGTACAGGAGTACTTTCATAATAAACCAGTGGGGGATAAAGGTGCATAAACAAATATTTGTTTTCAGTTAATTATTTTCTGTTGCAGAATTCTGTATCCCCGCATGATTCCATGCTTGTGCAGATGCAGTTTTTCAAAGCTGGATGTGAATGCGTCATATTCCTGTGCCCGAGTCCCGCTGTGTTCTCAAGCACTGCCATTGAGTTCTACTGCAGTTTGCAACACATACTGAAAACAAGACCAAAAACAAAATTCTGTAGCAAAATAAAACAGCACGTTTACACTGATTTTCTACAGTACGCTCAGCCTCCTGCGTTGCTCTATATACGAAACACTTGATTAAAAGTGATTATAAAACTGTATTTCTTTTAAAACACATTTTAATTTTATTACATGTAAATACTGTTCAGAAACATCAAGCGTTCATGTACAGTGATCTTGATCTACGGAGGCGTCACATCTAAGGGGAAACAGAATTATATGGGGATACAGAAATCTGCGTAACACCGGGCCGCCTCCCTTCATTCTACGGAGACCCACTGAAGATTTAGCTGGTGCCGGCTGCTGCCTCCTTGGTCGCTGTCATTCTGACAAAGTGAGAGCCGGACTACCTGTAACGCATACAGCATTTCTCGTGCTATGATGACTGGCTAGCTCGCCTTATTCATGCATATTATTATATTAGTGAATAGAGCGGTCATGCCTTCCTTTTTGCGCACAGTATGGGTTTCTCTTACCATGCAGTATTTCAGGTAATTTACCCCTGTTTAGTGCATGAGGCCCTTATTATTAAGAGTATTGGAGCAATGCATGCATTTACCACCACGATACTTACCCTTGCCAATTGCCGTTGTCACTGGGAGATGATTTGTACATAGAAGAAACAATTTCATCTTTAAGTTTCTGCCTCATTTAAAACAGAATCAGCGGAATAGTCGATAGTACACCCAGATTAGGGTCACATTTTAAAATACTCCAATGTTTCAAACTTTTTTTATTTTATTTTATTGGAGATATGATTGTGTTCCATTACAAACATCATTCTTTATTCATTTGATTGGTCATTATTAATGGGTTCTATTAAATCTATTCGTTTCAATTTTTCCACTTGACATTGTATTACTATAACCTCTAGATTGAAATCGGTTCTGCATATCCAATGCGTTAGTTTCATAATCTAATGAGTTACTACAAACACTTTTTAAACATAACAATTGCCCATAAGGTATATTAGAAATTTGATGTTTTGGATGATCACTTTTCGCATCTAAGATCATGTTTCTATCAGTTGTCTGATGAAAAATAGAAGTGTCTAGCATACCACTGCAATTTATCGAAATTAGTAAATCTTAAAAATGTATTTGTGATTGACTGTATTCCACTGTAAATTTTAAATTGAAATTATTTGAATTAATGTATTCACAAAAATAATCAATTCAGCTTCAGATCCAGTCCATACCATCAAGATATCATCAATATATCGTTTCCAGAAAAGTATGTTTTGCAAATGAGTGTAGTTGGATCTGTCAATAAATAAGCTTTCCCAATAACCCATATATAACTTTGCATAGTTGGGTGCAAAGGATGACCCCATTGCTGTGCCTTGAATTTGTAAATAATACTTATCATTAAATAAAAAAAAAATTGAAGGAGCTGTATAATGTGCTAGCAATCTGACGACATCTCTAGTATCATCAATATACTTTTTTTACAATTTCTTTAATAAAATGGTCAATAAATTGACTTAAAGGTTCTGAAATAGAGTCATTACCCAACACTACCAGTCTTCCAGGTGGGTTCAAAGCACTTTTGTGTATTTTTGGTAGTGTGTAAAATACTGACGTTATTGGATATTCAACTCTCATACTGATTTGATGTGATCATATTGCTAGCCTTAGCTTGGTCTAAGATGTCATCCCTCTCTTGTTTAAAGCACATTGGATCTGAATGTAGGGGCTCGTAATAATCTTTATTGTTTAGCTGTCTTCAATAACATAAGCATTAGCATTCTGAATAACAATAGAGCTGCCCTTGTCTGCAGATTTAATAATCGCTTTATTATCTTGCAGTTCCTTAATTGCTTTACTTTGAGTTAAATTTATATTAAAGAATTTTGAAGTTGGATGTTTCTTTACAATATTTTCAGTATCCTTTCCTACCTGTTTTTAAAATGTGTTTATAATTGGATTTGGACCTCCCACAGGGAAAAAGGTAGATTTTTTCTTAAATTTATTTAAAGGGTTATATTCAATAGTACCGGAAGTGAATTTCTTTTTGGCAAAATATATTTTTTTAATGCAACTGTCTGAAAAACTTAAAACAATCTATTTTTAAATTAAATGTGTTAAGTTTGTTACTAGGTACAAAAGAAAGTCTTTTACTTAAGGTTGTTTCTTGAACTTTAGTTAATGTCTGTTCAGACAGATTAATTACCAGTATGTCTGACTCCTGGTGCTGATTCTGTGCCCTGTTGTATGTTATCCTCCTTTTCTGCCTGGCTCTCCTTGTTTTCTTCAGATGGTCCTCTGCTGATTTCCTTCTGAGTTGGGAGGATAGTTTAAAAAACAGGCTGATCCTAAATTTAGTAAAGAGTCACTTTCTGTTATCATTTTAGTTAGACGTTCCCAAAATTGCCGCTTTTCCCATTGTTGATTGAAATTTTTCCGATTATCTTGCCAATTATATACAGTCCCATTTTTATATTCTTCAGAGTCCCTTTGGAATTTCTTTAATGTGTATGTTTTTAATTAATTATCAAATTTGTTCAAATCATTTGTGGTTTTCTCTTGTTGTGGTTTTAAATCCTCTGATTTCATTTTTTCTTGCAGCTTCTCCTTTAAGTGAATTACTTCAGTTTTCATAGAAACACTCTGTTTGGTTTGTTCAGTTATCAGTAGTGTTAAATCTAATGAGCATTTGTTTAACACCTGTTCCCATCTTTTTACAAATGTTGTATCTTGAGCTCCAAATGTCAGTTTCTTGTTCATGGAATTTGTTTTGATCTCCAATACTCGTAAAGTGTAATCGTGATTGATAGACATTGAGCTTGTAAATTCAAGTTATTTTCAAATTGATGAAATCATACTGTATCTCCAATGAAATAAAAAAAAAAAAAGTTTGAAACGTTGAAGTATTTTAAAATGTCACCCTAACCTGGGTGTACTATCGACTATTCCGCTGAGATTCTGTTTTAAATGAGACAGAAACGTAAAACATTAAATTGTTTCTTCTATGTACAAATCATCTCCCAGTTAAAATTGGCTAACGGCAATTAGACATGATAATTGTATATCCATTAACAAATGCATGTATATTGTAAATGCATGCATTGCTCCAATACTCTTAATACTAAGTATTTTAACCATTCACATGCAGGTAAAAAATGCAAAATACAATGTTTCATCAATTGCAATACAACTCATGTCATTTACATGCTTGCATGTCCTTGTGGCTTAGTACATATTGGTCAAACAAAACTAAATTTAAAAACAAGGACAGTGAAACATAAGGCAGCTATTCGCAATAATAACTTAGACTGTGCAATTGCTAGATATTATCAAACAATGAAACGTGGTTTAGTATCAAGCCTTACATTTGTCGGGTTAGAAAAGGTGTCAAAACTCAAGAGAGGGGGAAATATAGTAAAGTTACTATTAAAAAGGGAAGCCTAGTGGATATTTACTGTAAAAACAATGGAACCACATGACCTCAATGAGAATTTAGATCTAAGTCAATTTTTGTAACTGTTGTAACTGGTATCATGATTATGGATGTAATTGGAATGTTTTGATATATGGGAGTGGTTGGCTTCTACCTAATTGCTGTTTGATTTTAATTGAAAAATTATAGACTACTCATCTATCAATTAAATGAAGAGATGAAATAAATATTAACAAAATGTTGTATTAAGATTTAAACTTGCCATTAATTTGTTAATTGATATTATGACTGAGTGTAATTAATGGTGACCTGTGTAAAGAGAGTTGCTGCTCATATTTGTTCATTGTATTCACCACCTGACCGAAGACTCGTTCGAGTCGAAATGTGTTGAGGACATGGACTTTTAAATCTCCTGTTTGTCTAAATAAAATGAAGAGAATTTTTAATCTTTGAGTTAGTGTGTATCATTAAGGAACATTACAGACTGTGTGACCTTAGCTGTCTCGATCACCCTAAGCCATGGGAAAGTTTGAAGGACTCAAACCTACTTATTGGCGAAAGTTAAGAGAAAATCCTTTTGTAAGAGTATATATATAATGTATTATATATATATATATATATATATATATATATATTATATATATATATATATATATATATATATATATATATATATATATATATATATATATAGTGGCTTGCAAAAGTATTCAGACCCCCTGACCAATTCTCTCATATTACTGAATTACAAATGGTACATTGAAATTTCGTTCTGTTCAATATTTTTTTTTTAAAAAAAACACTTAAACTCAGAATCAATTATTGTAAGTTGACATAGGTTTTATGTTGGGAAATATTTTTAAGAAAAATAGAAAACTGAAATATCTTGCTTGCATAAGTATTCAACCCCCACACATTAAAATTTGGTAGAGCCACCTTTCGCTGCAATAACAGCTAAGTCTTCTGGGGTAAGTATGTACCAGCTTTGCACACAGTGTCACAGTGATTTTGGCCCATTCTTCTTGGCAGATTTGCTCCATTTGTTCAGGTTGGTTGGATGACGCTTCTGGACCGCAATTTTCAAATAGTGCCACAGATTCTCAATGGGATTGAGATCAGGACTTTGACTGGGCCACTGTAGGACATTCACCTTTTTGTTCTTGATCCACTCCAATGTTGCTTTGGCCTTGTGCTTGGGATCACTGTCCTGCTGAAAGGTGAATTCCTCCCAAGATTCAGTTTTTTAGTGGACTGAAGCAGATTCTCTTGCAGTATTTTCCTGTATTTTGCTCCATCCATTCTTCCTTCAATTGTAACAAGATGCCCAGTCCCTTCTGATGAGAAGCATGCCCACAGCATGATGCTGCCACCACCATACTTCACTGTAGGGATGGTGTGTCTTGAGGCATGGGCAGTGTCAGGTTTGCGCCACACAAAGCACTTTGAGTTTTGGCCAAAAGCTCTATCTTGGTCTCATCTGACCAAAAAACCTTTTCCCACATCGTAGCTGGGTCACTCTCATGCTTTCTGGCAAACTCCAGACATGCTTTCAGATGGTAGTTTTTGAGTAACGGCTTCTTTCTTGCCACCCTCCCATACAGGCCAGTGTTATGCAGAGCTCTTGATATGGTTGACTGGTGCACCATTACTCCACTCCCAGACACTGAACTCTGTAGCTCCTTCAAAGTGATTGTTGGCCTCTCTGTGGCTTCTCTCACAAGTCTCCTTCTTGTGTGAGCGCTGAGTTTTGAGGGACAGCCTTTTCTTGGCAGTGCCTGGGTGGTGTGATGCAGTTTCCACTTCTTGATTATTGATCCATCTGTGCTCACTGGGATATCCAAACACGAATATTATTTTGTACCCTTTCCCTAATCTATGCGTTTGTATTACTGTGGCAGGCTGGCGAGTGGATAGAGGCCCAGAGACAGACTGCAGTTCAAAAAAATAACTATTTTATTATAAACACAAAATGAAAGGGCACAAGGGACAAAACAAAGCAATTTAAACACAAAAAAAGACAAAAAGCAAAACTTACAAAAATAACAGTTTCCAGGCTGGGCAATGCCTTCACTGGATTCAAGTTTTCCAAACAACCAAAAAAACCAACCTGCTTCCTCAGCTCCCTCTTCCCAAATGAGAAGCAGAGGCCTCCTTTTATATCAGGTGGCTGGGCGCTGATTGATCGTTAATCAACCTAATCAACTAATCAACCCCAGCCACCTGAACATAATAAACCCAGGCAGGCAGGGGAAGTTAACCCCATCCCTGCCAATTTAAAGGGCAGAGCTTTGCTCTGCCACACACCTCCCCCCATGTACAACGTACACCGGCCGCAATCGGCCAACTCCCCCCTTCCCCCCACCCCCCCCCCCCCTCCCCCCAAGAGTCCAATTATGTCCCTTGGGTGGGCTGTTATGGTGGGTGGTGGTGGGCGGGGTTGATGTCGGAGCCCCCAAGCCTTCTTTGGTTGAGGGGGCCCCGAATGTCCAAGGTAGCATGGCGACGGCGGCCCGGCTCCCTCTGGTGGCGGAGGCGGCGACGGCGACGGCCCGGCTCCCTCTGGTGGCGGAGGCGGCGGCGGCGGCGGCCCGGCTCCCTCTGGTGGCGGAGGCGGCGGCGGCGGCCCGGCTCCCTCTGGTGGCGGAGGCGGCGGCCCGGCTCCCTCTGGTGGCGGAGGCGGCGGCGGCCCGGCTCCCTCTGGTGGCGGAGGCGGCGGCGGCGGCCCGGCTCCCTCTGGTGGCGGAGGCGGCGACTGCGGCCCGGCTCCCTCTGGTGGCGGAGGCGGCGACTGCGGCCCGGCTCCCTCTGGTGGCGGAGGCGGCGACGGCGGCCCGGCTCCCTCTGGTGGCGGAGGCGGCGACGGCGGCCCGGCTCCCTCTGGTGGCGGAGGCGGCGACGGCGGCCCGGCTCCCTCTGGTGGCGGAGGCGGCGGCGGCGGCGGCTCCCTCTCGGGCTCTGAGAGCGGCGGCGGCGGCTCCTCCCTCTCGGGCTCTGAGAGCGGCGGCGGCTCCTCCCTCTCGGGCTCTGAGCGGCGGCGGCTCCTCCCTCTCGGGCTCTGAGAGCGGCGGCGGCGGCTCCTCCCTCTCGGGCTCTGAGAGCGGCGGCGGCGGCTCCTCCCTCTCGGGCTCTGAGAGCGGCGGCGGCGGCGGCTCCTCCCTCTCTGGCTCTGGGAGCGGCGGCGGCTCCTCCCTCTCTGGCTCTGGGAGCGACGGCAGATCCTCCTCCCTCTCTGGCTCTGGGAGCGACGGCAGCTCCTCCTCCCTCTCTGGCTCTGGGAGCGACGGCAGCTCCTCACCCCTCTCTGGCTCTGGGAGCGACGGCAGCTCCTCACCCCTCTCTGGCTCTGGGAGCGACGGCAGCTCCTCACCCCTCTCTGGCTCTGGGAGCGACGGCAGCTCCTCACCCCTCTCTGGCTCTGGGAGCGACGGCAGCTCCTCACCCCTCTCTGGCTCTGGGAGCGACGGCAGCTCCTCCCCCTCTCTGGCTCTGGGAGCGACGGCAGCTCCTCACCCCTCTCTGGCTCTGGGAGCGACGGCAGCTCCTCCTCCCTCTCTGGCTCTGGGAGCGACGGCAGCTCCTCCTCCCTCTCTGGCTCTGGGAGCGACGGCAGCTCCTCACCCCTCTCTGGCTCTGGGAGCGACGGCAGCTCCTCACCCCTCTCTGGCTCTGGGAGCGACGGCAGCTCCTCACCCCTCTCTGGCTCTGGGAGCGACGGCAGCTCCTCACCCCTCTCTGGCTCTGGGGGCGACGGCGGCTCCTCACCCCTCTCTGGCTCTGGGGGCGACGGCGGCTCCTCACCCCTCTCTGGCTCTGGGAGCGACGGCGGCTCCTCACCCCTCTCTGGCTCTGGGGGCGACGGCGGCTCCTCACCCCTCTCTGGCTCTGGGGACGACGGCGGCTCCTCACCCCTCTCTGGCTCTGGGAGCGACGGCGGCTCCTCACCCCTCTCTGGCTCTGGGGAGCGACGGCGGCTCCTCACCCCTCTCTGGCTCTGGGGACGACGGCGGCTCCTCACCCCTCTCTGGCTCTGGGAGCGACGGCGGCTCCTCGCCCCTCTCTGGCTCTGGGAGCGACGGCAGCTCCTCACCCTTCTCTGGCTCTGGGAGCGACGGCTCACCCCTCTTTATTGGAGTGACCGGGGCATCTCCCATGTCTACCGCCAGGTAATTAACCACCATGAGAGCAACCTCTGGGAAGGACATTGGGTGGTGTTGTTCCTCCCACTGTTCCCACCTCTCCCCATCTCGACGCCACAGCGTGTTGATAACTATGGGGAGATCGTGGACGAGGTCTGCCTCAGGGTGCATCAACCAGTCCCAGATCTCCTGGGACGGTGGTGAAGGTGGTGGTGCTGGAGGTAGTGGGGTGGCCCCTGATGCCCGGGGTGAATACTGCACCTCTTCCTGGGCCTGGTTGTACGGGCATCCTGCCCAGTTGTGGCCGTCCTCCTCACACCGGCCACACCAGTTTGCCGGTGGCACATCTGGGCAGGACCGCCAACGATGGTCCTCCTTCCCGCACCAGGAACACCAAGGGAAGAGGCTGGCCGGGTCCTCCAGCGGTGGCTGCAGCAGCTTACATTTCTTCAGCTGCTGCTTGTCCTGCCTTTGCCACTGTCTGCTCTTCTTTCCCATTTTTTTTTTTTTTTTTCAAAAAAAAAAAAAAATAAATACTGCTCTGAGCCTCTAGGTGGCGCTATCCCACTTCTGACACCAAATGTGGCAGGCTGGTGAGTGGATAGAGGCCCAGAGACAGACTGCAGTTCAAAAAAATAACTATTTTATTATAAACACAAAATGAAAGGGCACAAGGGCCAAAACAAAGCAATTTAAACACCAAAAAGATAAAAAGCAAAACTTACAAAAATAACAGTTTCCAGGCTGGGCAATGCCTTCACTGGATTCAAGTTTTCCAAACAACCAAAAAAACCAACCTGCTTCCTCAGCTCCCTCTCCCCAAATGAGAAGCAGAGGCCTCCTTTTATATCAGGTGGCTGGGCGCTGATTGATCGTTAATCAACCTAATCAACTAATCAACCCCAGCCACCTGAACATAATAAACCCAGGCAGGCAGGGGAAGTTAACCCCATCCCTGCCAATTTAAAGGGCAGAGCTTTGCTCTGCCACAATTACTTTATCTCTAACTTCTGTAGAATGCTCCTTGGTCTTCATTTTCCTTTAGATTCACAGCCTTACCAGTGATCCTTCAACAGTGGGGTTTTTATCCAGAAAATGTGACAGCAACTTTAATGGTTCACAGGTGGAGGCCAATGGTAAGGTAATTGTGTCCCCATTAGGGCAATTTCTTTCATCAGTGCAAACTGGGAGCTTTCACAGCACAGGGGTTGAATACTTATGCAAGTAAGATATTTCAGTTTTTTTATTTTTCTTAAAAATATTTCCCAACATAAAACCAATGTCACCTTACAATAATTGATTCTGAGTTTCAGTGTTTCAAAATAAAATATCAAACAGAATGAAATTTCAATGTACCATTTGTAATTCAGTAATATGAGAAAATTGGTCAGGGGTCTGAATACTTTTGCAAGCCACTGTATATATATATATATATATATATATATATATATATATATATATATATATATATATATATATATATATATATATAGTTGCTTTATGTTATGGTAATATCAGATCTGCAAGTAGATTCCTGTGGTAGTAGAATAAACACAGTCTGAAAGAATGTTCAAGCAATTATGCAAGGTAAATAAGACATAGATTACTATAAACATGGGAAAAATACTGCGTTAATATATCCCTGTTTATTTTGTGTGGCGTTGTGCCAAAACATTCTGCAAAAGACATGTTCCTAAGTTTGTGTAAAGATAGCATTGTACACAGAATCAGAAAATAATATAACATCTTCACAAGTTAAACATTAAGTTAAACTGGCACAGCTACAGAACGTGGCTACTGCTTTTACAGACCCTGTTCAGGAAGCTCTATATCTGTTTTGTGTCAGCCCTCTCCACACTAGTTAAGGGTAGTTACTTGGGTGCACTAAAACATATTCATCAATGCATTTATGCATTTATATATTTATTTATTTATTTATTTTTGGGGTTGTTGACTCAGGGAAAGGTCAAGGCGATGGTACCGTAGACTTTCACAAGGCGCATGTTCTCTGGTACTGAAACAACATAAATCAGTTTTATGACAACAGGGATGTCGCTGGTGCACAGAAATACTGGCTCTACTAGTACTGTATGTAGCATGCATGGCACTACAATAGCACTGGGGTGCACTGGCTAAGCAGTAGAAGAATGGATACATTTTTCTCAAGATGTATTGTCGTTTTGCCTCCTTTTCTTTATAGAAATGTCAATGTGCTATAATCTTAGGGATCCCCACAATTTTATATCAGTGAAATTATTTTTAGTAACTACTTGTGAATTTGAATTCCTGATACAGCAACTAACTTAGCTTGTCATCAGAGTACATGCAGTCAATGCATTAGGCAACCCTGTTGCTATGGAAAACTCCCCCTCTGTAATGAGCCAATTATAACCTAAAACTTTTATAAGTTGTCAGACAAACACAGTTTGCAGGTAATCGGTGTGTTTCTATTATAACATGCCAACATTTTATCTATCTTGTTTCATCAAATAGAAATGTAAGCAACAGTGAACAAGGAAAACTACAGTTATTATTTAATGAGACACTTCTTCCCAGATATGAATACATTTTAGATTCACCCTCTGACATTTCCCTAATAAGACTTTTTTTCAGTTTTACTGAATTGTGTGATGGTTTTATAGATGTTGACTGATGTCCACTGGAGTTTAAACTGAAAGAACTCATTTCAGATACCCAGGCCTCCAGAGGTGAAAGGCATGAAAACTAGAAATAGTATTCTCTGCCATGTAAAATATCAAATACTTTCATATTTTTTTAAACTTTAAACTTTTTTTTTTTTTTCACAGGTGAAAGACAAGAATCACGTGGAAGGGCCTCATGAAACATTGTGGTTTGATATACCTTTCCTTCAGGAGTCACCTACATTTCAATGAGATTTCTCAAGCAAATGATATTAACTCTGCCTGGGTACTATGTTCTCATTTGATCAGAACTGAACCAAATCATTCATCCATCCTTAATATAACACTTATAAACCCTGTGGTAAAGGTATATGAACGTACACTGAGACCAAATAGCTTTGTGCCATCCAATGAAGCAATGAGCCAATGCAGCTGTTAATCTTATAGACATTCCCCACAGCTAAGCTCAAAAGCACAATTCGGTGCTGTTTCCAGCTTCCCATTCTTCATTTTAGTATTGCCAAAAACCTTTTCATCTGGATGTTTAAGAAAAGATGGAATGTAAGTGTTTCACACTTAGCCCAGGCAACCTCTGCTGAACAGAATACATTTCTTTCATCCTTAACATCACAGAGGAATGTGCTAAGCATTACAAATGCAGTTTCCCACACTAAAATGCAATGGCTGCACAAAAAATCTGTCTTTCTTCCTTGACCTTTCACAGTAAGTCCAGCGTATTTATTATTGGTCATGCTGTTAATATTACTACACATTGTATGTTTTATAGATAGTAGGGAGTGAGTAATAGGTTTTGGCACTATCTTTGTGACCATGTGATCATACACTAGGGATTTTCTCTCAGTAGGCAGATATTGTATGTCTGGCACTGCAATGACTTTTTACCAGTTGACGTTGGTGCGGCTTAAATACGACATCACCGCCAATATGTTAATCGAACACAATGGCAGCTAATTTTCTTGATGCACGTATGTGGTGTAATAATAGATTCAAGCAAGTGAGACTGAATAGCTTTCTGTTTGTAGCAATATACATGTGAAAGAGAACACTCGCTATGATGAATCAAAAGTATTTTACATGTTAATATGATTGAGATATACAGATATAGCAAAGATAGACACAGTTTGACTTTCAGAAAATGTTCATCCAATTATAATGACTGTGCATTGTTCAGTCAGCTAGACCACATGTTAATGGCAGTCATTAATGGAAGTTAATGGAAACTCATTATAACATATCTTAAATGCAATAAGGATATTCTGTGAAAAATTAACAATTTAAGGATGCGCCCTCTCACAGGTTTTCAATTTTGTTGCCTTAAAGCTTGCAGTCATGACACTTTGAAGTAGGAATTAATACTGTTATATACACAAACTACGCCACATATTCAAGGCAAAAGCAAAAAGAAAGATGTAAATAGATAATTAATATGAAATAAAAATGGAAAAGTCATGACTGCATAAGTATTCAAACCCTTCGCTGTGGCAAACATAAATTAATTCAGGTGCACAAAATGACCTTAACGAGCCACACAATTAGTTGAATGGCCTCTGTCTGTGTGCAGTATTAGTGGTTCTCATGATTTCAGACACCTGCATCTGTGAGGTTCCTTGGTCAGTTAGTGATTTTCAAGCAAAGACTCAACCATGAAGACCAAGGAGCTTTCCAAGCAAATCAGGGATAAAGTCATTGAAAAGCACAGATCAGGAGAAGGGTATACAAAAAAATCGAAGTCTCTGGGTATCCCTGTGAGCACAGTTTACTCAATCATCAAGAAATGGAAGGTGCATTGTACCACCCAGACACTGCCTAGATCAGGCCGTCCCTCCAAACTGAGCAGCCAGGCAAGGAAGAAACTGGTGAGGGATGCCACTGTGAGGCCAATGACAACTATGAAAGAGCTACAGAGTTCAATAGTTGAGATGGGAGAAAATGTGCATCAGTCAACAACATCCAGAACAGTTCACAAAAGTAGCCTGTATGGCAGGGTGGCAACAAGGAAGCCATTACTAAAAGCCTGCATGGAGTTTTCAACAAAGCATCTGAGTGATCCTGCAAAAATGTGGCAAAAGGTGTTGTGGTCAGACCGAACAGACATAGCACATCTTCCAGTCAACGCCATCCCTATTGTCAAGCATGGTGGTGGCAGCATCATGCTATGGGGATGCTTCTCCACAGTACGAATTGGAAAGCATGTTAGGATTGAAGGAAAAATGGATGGAGCAAAGTATAGGCAAACACTAGAGGAAACCCTGTTTCAGTCTGCTAAAGATTTAAAACTGGGGTGAAAATTCACCTTTCAGTAGGACAATGATCCAAAGCACAAGAACAAATCTACACTGGAGTGGCTTAAGAATAAGAACATGAATTTCCTTGAGAAATCCTA
The DNA here is from genome assembly GCF_017654505.1 of Polyodon spathula. Taxonomy (NCBI): domain Eukaryota; kingdom Metazoa; phylum Chordata; class Actinopteri; order Acipenseriformes; family Polyodontidae; genus Polyodon; species Polyodon spathula. The sequence continues at coordinate 12,397,620 of NC_054542.1, read as the reverse complement.
TTGAAAATCTGTGGAAAAACTTGAAAACTGCTGTCCATAAGCGATCCCCAAGTAACTTGAGAGAGCTTGAGCAAATCTGACAAGAAGAATGGGCACAAATTGCACCAAGTTGGTGTGCAAAGTTGGTAGAGACTTACCCAAAAAGTTAAGTTAAATAATAAGTTAAGTTGTGTATGCATAATTTTCTAATTTCACAAAATGGGACACCATAGAAGGGTCTGAATACTTTTGCAAGGCACTGTATATATCTACCATATCTACATATGTGAATGTTATATTGTTATTAACATTGGTCAGTTATGAACAATTAAATTACTTTTTTACGTTGGGTTCTTGCAATTAAAATGTCTTGTAAGCTAAACAACATCATCTGTCACCACAGACTCCACTCTATCTAGGTACAAGATACATACAACATTCATGTTCATGTCTGTCATCAAATGTATTTCTCCATGGAAACCCATGGTTTCTAGAATTTCTAGACTGCATAGAAATCACACCACTCTATTTCCCTATAGAAGTCCAACCTGCTCTGTTCCTTTCTTAGCTAAGCTAATTTATCAAGTGTCTGACAGAAAGGTACATGAATCACTGTGCTATCCCAGTTATGTATTTCTGCATAGGCATTGCAAATTGACTTGAAATCAGAAGCCAGAACATGGTTTACATAAGATTACCCTTGGTTTACTTAGTTAAAAAACTTTGTTTTTCTTAATCTTAACTGAAAGTTCCTGTTAGTTTATACAGACAGTCCTTTTGAGGTCAAGTCTCATTTACCATGATAAAGCATAGCATACTACTTACTAACAACCAATAAGCGTACGCGAAATGCTAAATATGTGGGATCTCAAAAGTCAAATGCAGTGCATACCTCATTGAAAATCAACCATACTGTAAGAAACAAGCAAAACAAAAACAACCCACTAACCTTTTTTATCACCAAAATAAAGAGTTTGTTGAGCTGGGTTTGACCACTGGAGGGAGGTGTTGTCATTGTGATCTACCCTGCAGGTCAGGTTTGCAGTTCCTCCTTCAACAACTGTCACATTCTGAGTAATGGGAAAGCTCCCCTGGCTGCCTGTGAAAGAAGAAAAAAGCAAGGAAAATATAATAAAAAAGACTAAAAAGAAAAAATAGTAGGAAAAAATAAATCTCTCAAAACAAGCAAGACTAACAAGGTTATCCAGTGACTTTATTTTACTCTTACAGTACTACTGACATACAACAATTGACAATACAATAGTTGTTGTTTTAAATGGTAAAATGCTAAAACAAAAGAAGACTTGAAATAAAAGTAACAGCCCAAAAACCAGCAACATGACAAACCCAAAATATATCTTAAAAAAGGAAGGGGTCTTTTATAACTTATTTCAGTAAAATCTACTTGACTGTACATAGCATGTGACTATAAACAAATTCAATAAACATGCAGAGGTCCCCATCAGTATTTTCCTTTTCAAAAACCCTTTGTCAGCACCCCTATTGTTCATGTCTTGGTTAAGAAGTGATACAGACTTTGCTATCATCCATTTTATTATAAGTATTAGGTCCTGCTATTCCTAATCTACATTAATGATTTAGATTCTGGTATAGTAAGCAAACTTGTTAAATTTGCAGACGACACAAAAGTAGGAGGAGTGGCAAACACTATTGCAGCAGCAAAGGTCATTCAGAACGATCTAGACAAGATTCAGAACTGGGCAGACACATGGCAAATGACATTTAATAGAGAAAAGTGTAAGGTACTGCACGCAGGAAATAAAAATGTGCATTATAAATATCACATGGGAGATACTGAAATTGGAGAAGGAATCTATGAAAAAGACCTTTTTGTTGACTCAGAAATGTCTTCATCTAGACAATGTGGGGAAGCTACAAAAAAGGCCAACAACATGCTCAGATACATTATGAAAAGTGTTGAATTCAAATCAAGGGAAGTAATGTTAAAACTGTACAACATTAGTAAGACCTCATCTTGGATATTGTGTTCAGTTCTGGTCACCTCGCCATAAAAAAGATATTGCTGCTCTAGAAAGAGTGCACAGAAGAACGACTAGAATTATTCCAGGTTAAAAAGCCATGTCATATGCAGACAGGCTAAAAGAATTGAATCTGTTCAGTCTTGAACAAAGAAGACTACGCGGCGACCTAATTCAAGCATTCAAAATTCTAAAAGGTATTGACAATGTCGACCCAAGGGACTTTTTCGACCTGAAAAAAAAAGCAAGGACCAGGGGTCACAAATGGAGACTAGACAAAGGGGCGTTCAGAACAGAAGATAGGAGGCACTTTTTTACACATAGAATCGTGAGGGTCTGGAATCAACTCCCCAGTAATGTTGTTGAAGCTGACACCCTGGGATCCTTCAAGAAACTGCTTGATAAGATTCTGGGATCAATAAGCTACTAACAACAAAACGAGTAAGGTGGGCCACATGGCCTCCTCTCGTTTGTAAACTTTCTTGTGGTCTTATGTTCTTATCAGCTTATGGACCAACATCTGTTATGTAGAGAACACTAAAATTGATAGCTTTTAAAGTTATTAATAACAGTTTTAACAGGAAACAATCTATATTGCTAGCCTAGTTGTCCTGTGTATTACAGGTCATACACATAAACATGTGTAATACAAGCTAGAAATGTGAAAGGAACAAGCATTGCACTTAAGGTGATGTTGTGTTGTTTTTGAACCCAGACATTGTTCTCTGACTCTAATTGGAGAATGTTATAATTACTCTATTTTCTTGCGTCTGTTTTTGCAGCTGAGCAGCAAATTGGCAAAAATGTACAATTTTAATCCACAACATGAAAAATAATATACAACTAAATACATCTCTGTATTTATGCTGAGATTCTACATCTTTTAATCTGCACAGTATACGCATAACTGGGAACATGGTTGGTTGGAATATACAAATAATTCCTGCTACCTCGTACAATATTTTCAAAATTCTGCTCTTTTAATTCTCAAGGGCTTAAAGTGTCTCAACACAGCACGGTAATGCGTATTGAACCACTGTCTCATGGGTTCATGAGATTACATTGCACCTCTGGTATTCAGGTTGGTAACTGAATTCAGCTAGGGGCTACTAACTTTAGGATATAATTTTCTTTCCTCAGTGTCTAGGCAAGCATTTGCTAAGGGGCTTGTAGAGTAAATAGTAACTAAGGTGACCAAGCACCAGAGTTAACAAGCACTGCTTGACTGCCTCCCCTATCAGGAGATGCTGTTGGCAGTGATGTAAGGAGCTCTACCTACCGTGAACAGCAGATAATAAATACATACCAACAAAAACATCCTTTACATCAATGGTATTCAGCCCAGGCCCCAAAGTGTCTTTTCATTCCAGATGTCATAAATATAATTAATTGATTCCGAATTTTAGGCATTGATCAGGGGATTAATTGATTTAATTTAATAGTTTATAGAATATAGTTGAAACAAAAACCTATTGTCTAGTCCTGTATGGGAGAGTTTTCAGGGATTATTTTATTAAATTAATAACAATAAAAAAAAAAAAAAAAAAAAAAACAGCCAACGTTGTTTGTCATGGTAAAAATTTACTAAATTGACATGAAGCATTGTGGACAGTTATATATAGTAGGAGTATGTAACCTCTTTTAGCCTAAATCAGCCAATTTAGTCTGCATACCCGTACGGGACGATATATATATATATATATATATATATATATATATATATATATATATAATATATATATATATATATATATATATACAGTCTTGCAAAAGTATTCAGACCCCTGACCAATTCTCTCATATTACTGAATTACAAATGGTACATTGAAATTTCGTTCTGTTCGATATTTTTTTTTTTTAAAACACTTAAACTCAAAATCAATTATTGTAAGGTGACATTGGTTTTATGTTGGGAAATATTTTTAAGAAAAATAAAAAACTGAAATATCTTGCTTGCATAAGTATTCAACCCCCACACATTAATATTTGGTAGAGCCACCTTTCACTACAATAACAGCTTTAAGTCTTTTGGGGTAAGTATGTACCAGCTTTGCACACAGTGTCACAGTGATTTTGGCCCATTCTTCTTGGCAGATTTGCTCCAGGTTGTTCAGGTTGGTTGGACGACGCTTGTGGACCGCAATTTTCAAATAGTGCCACAGATTCTCAATGGGATTGAGATCAGGACTTTGACTGGGCCACTGTAGGACATTCACCTTTTTGTTCTTGAGCCACTCCAATGTTGCTTTGGCCTTGTGCTTGGGATCATTGTCCTGCTGAAAAGTAAATTTCCTCCCAAGCTTCAGTTTTTTAGTGGACTGAAGCAGATTCTCTTGCAGTATTTTCCTGTATTTTGCTCCATCCATTCTTCCTTCAATTGTAACAAGATGCCCAGATGATGAGAAGCATCCCCACAGCATGATGCTGCCACCATCATACTTCACTGTAGGGATGGTGTGTCTTGAGGCATGGGCAGTGTTAGGTTTGCGCCACGCAAAACGCTTTGAGTTTTGGCCAAAAAGCTCTATCTTGGTCTCATCTGACCACAAAACCTTTTCCCACATCGCAGCTGGGTCACTCTCATGCTTTCTGGCAAACTTCAGACGTGCTTTCAGATGGTATGTGTTTTCAGATGGTACTTTTTGAGTAATGGCTTCTTTCTTGCCACCTTCCCATACAGGCCAGTGTTATGCAGAGCTCTTGATATGGTTGACCGGTGCACCATTACTCCACTCCCAGCCACTGAACTCTGTAGCTCCTTCAAAGTGATTGTTGGACTCTCTGTGGCTTCTCTCACAAGTCTCCTTCTTGTTTGAGCGCTGAGTTTTGAGGGACGGCCTTTTCTTGGCAGTGCCTGGGTGGTGTGATGCAGCTTCCATTTCCTGATTATTGAAAAATCGGTGCTCACTGGGATATCCAAACACTTGGATATTATTTTGTACCTTTTCCCTAATCTATGCATTTGTATTACTTTATCTCTAACTTCTGCAGAATGCTCTTTGGTCTTCATTTTCCTTTAGATTCACAGCCTTACCAATGATCCTTCAACAGTGGGGTTTTTATCCAGAAAATGTGACAGCAACTTTAATGGTTCACAGGTGGATGCCAATGGTAAGGTAATTGTGTCCTCATTAGGGCAATTTCTTTCATCGGTGCAAACTGGGATCTTCCACAGCACAGGGGCTGAATACTTATGCAAGCAATATATTTTAGTTTTTAATTTTTCTTAAAGATATTTCCCAACATAAAACCAATGTCACCTTACAATAATTGATTCTGAGCTTCAGTGTTTTAAAATAAAATATCAAACAGAACGAAATTTCAATGTACCATTTGTAATATGGTAACATGAGAGAATTGGTCAGGGGTCTGAATACTTTTGCAAGCCACTGTGTATATATATATATATATATATATATATATATATATATATATATATATATATATATATATATATATATATATATATATGTGTGTGTGTGTGTGTGTGTGTGTGTGTGTGTGTGTGTGTGTGTGTGTGTGTGTGTGTGTGTGACCTACCAGTAGTGCAATAAAAACAGTTGTATGGTTGAAATTTTCTTAGAACTAGTTGGTATAAAAAAAAAACAAAAACAAAAACAAAAAAAAGTCCTATGTGATTATTTTCTATTTAACAGGGGCTGGCTGTTGTTGTGGTTTAGCAGTGAAATTTCTCATATAGTTTCCTAGCCTATAAGATTAAAAAAAGAAAAGTGGATAAAGGTTTCCCGGTATGAGCAATGATTCATAAATTAACCCGACACCCCGTGCGAGCCCTCAGGGATGTTTGAGGAAGCACAGAATAAATTACAGCTGGTAACAGAAAAATTTTATTTTATTTTACACTTATTGCTTATGTGGAATACAATTTTTCCCAAGGGACAGATGACATTTAAGAGTAAACCTCCCAGGTTATATAGAGCCCCATAGTTTAAGTAAGAAAAGTGTCCAGTAGCAGCTTTCTCCTTGAGACAACCCAAACCATGCACATGTTTCAGTTTCATCCCATAAGAAAAAATGGAGTGTATTTTAGAGAAGTGTGTCTGAATGCAAATCTATTGAAGTTTTGCTTGCTATCTAAAATGCACTACTAGAGTGTAATGTCTTTTGTGATCAGCAACTGGAGAACTGGAGAAGAGAAGAAAAATAAATCAAGAAAAATGGTATTCAAAACGATGTATACAAGCATGTATATAAGTATGGTGAACAGGTGTTTTGGCTCACTTTTCAATTACAGTTAGCTGCCACCCCCCTTACCAACACTATATCCACACTAGGAAGGTAACAGCAAACCTTTTTTTTTCTGTTGCAAGCCAAGAAGTATCAAATAAGCTTTACGCGTTGGCTGTCTGCCGGAAAATTACAAACACAAAGCTCTGGCTGGATTAAGGAGTCCAGCTGGTCAGTAGTCCAGTGTCTCTTATCATGGCTGGAACAGTGGGCACCTGGAGAGAAGCCCCAGAAAGGATGAATTGGTCAGGTAGCTCTCGTTAGCTTATTACTTTGAGGACTTGACCGACTGGCTGGCCAGTGCACTTCTCACTGGCATGTAGCCAATGAAACTTTTTTTATGGCTTGAAGATGTCTTTCAATTACAAATTACAAATCTGTCATAGTTATTGGTGTAAGACACGTGAGCCACGGATTGCTATTGTGTTTGACATTTTAGCATAAGTGGTTAGACAAACAAGAACAAAGTGTCATCCCAGGTCATCAAATAAAGGTCATACAAATATACAGCAAACATCCTCATTGTGACAAGTGTCACATAAAGACCAGCTCACCATTAAGACAACCCACCCTCTTTTAGTGACAGTTCTCAATCCAAACTATTTCAACAAGTCCAGTTGTTGGTATAATGGAGGCATTCCACTCTATTTTCAATTCACAGATTCCCTTTTTATATTGTTGTTGTGTTTCATTATATTTTTAATTTGCTTCACACTCCTGACATCACAAGTTTCCTGAAACTTATTTTTCAGTCTCAAAGATAATAGCTGTCACCTTATTATTGTAGGTGCCCTGCTGAGCCAAGCACTGATATAGAAACAATTCAACAATGAATGTGATTTAACAGGAAAAAGCAAGTAGTGACATCAAATTAGCAACATGATTGTCATTCTATAGGTATAGTGACATTTTTCAAACTAATTGTGACCTGGGGATCATGCTCAGTAGCCAAGTATATGGCCCCTCCTTGAAAAGTCTATAAGCCTCACATCTCTACAAACCTCTAAATAACTAGGATTTTTCTTCTTTGTTGGTCTTCCACTTGCTCTGTGTAGCAGGCATTTTAGAGTATGTGAAACAGCTTTAAAATAGACATTGCAGTGTTACACTCGCATTCAGTGAGCAGATACAGTAGCTTTTTTAAATTTAAATTTGAAAGACATGTATTAAAGTTTAATATACATTGTCTTATACTTATACATATTAGATTTATACAACGCTTCTATTGAGTTGCTTTTTTTTATTTATTTATTTCTTCAGTACAAATTGGGACTAGGTTGTGTCCTTCTGCAGTCAGCACTGATTTGTTGGTATGTCAATGTCTGACTATAGGTTGTATGACCAAAGAACTTTCATTTCACTAGTTCTTTGTTTCCCGGGAGTGGGGGTTGTGGAAACAGCATCTTTTTTTGAAGATCAGTTGAGCTGGGGCAATTGAGGAGGCAATATCTCCTGTTTGAAATGATGGATTTGTTCACCCAGATCTGAATTATGTATGAAGGCATTTATTTCTTAGTCTAGTTGCTCTACCTCACTCTAATTGCTATGTGTGATGTCTGCTTTCAGAGCTATACTATTTTCCGGTTCCTCCTCCTAGTTCATTATTTGGTGTCATTCTCAAATTGACTAAGTTAATCCCACATTTTCATTTTGATAGTTTCTATTCGTATTGTAAGCATCGTGATCAGGCTTACATGGAATAACATTCTTACCGGGACTAGTTTAAAATGGGTCTTTACTTACATCCAGTAGTGCACTGTCTGAAATTCAAGATGAAGCTGCGCTTTGGTGGTTGAAACAATATTACCTCCAATACATGTTTTATAACAACTTTAAAATGTCTGAAATAATTTCAGATTTCTATTGTTGTTTTGATTTGGACCCTGATTTCCTTTAGTCAAGAAATGCCAGTTACCGATCTGCCTGCATATTATTTAAACTCCAACTGATTTTGTGGACGCCCATATTGGGGCTCGAGGTTTGTGGGGAATCATTCAAATACACACACTAACACACACACACACACACACACACACATACACACACACATACACATACACACACACACACACACACACACACACACACACACACACACACACACACACACACATATATATATACAGTGGTTTGCGAAAGTATTGACCCCCCTTGGCATTTGTCCTATTTTGTTGCCTTACAACCTGGAATTAAAATGGATTTTTATTTGGATTTCATGTAATGGACATACACAAAATAGTCCAAATTGGTGAAGTGAAATGAAAAAAATATCTTTTTTAAAAAAATTCTTAAAAATAAATACAGAAAAGTGGTGCGTGCATATGTATTCACCCCCTTTGCTATTAAGCCTCTAAATAAGATCTGGTGCAACCAATTACCTTCAGAAGTCACATAATTAGTTAAATAAAGTCAATTTGTGTGCAATCTAAGTATCACATGATCTGTCACATGATCTCAGTATATCTACACCTGTTCTGAAAGGTCCCAGAGTCTGCAACACCACTAAGCAAGGGGCACCACCAAGCAAGTGGCACCATGGAGACCAAGGAGCTCTCCAAACAGGTCAGTGCAAAGTTGTGGAGAAGTACAGATCAGGGTTGGGTTATAAAAAAATATCCGAAACTTTGAACATCCCATTAAAATATGGAAAGAATATGGCACCACAACAAACCTGGCAAGAGAGGGCCGCCCACCAAAACTCACGGACCAGACAAGGAGGGCATTAATCAGAGAGGCAACAAAGAGACCAAAGATAACCCTAAAGGAGCTGCAAAGCTCCACAGCGGAGATTGGAGTATCTGTCCATAGGACCACTTTAAGCTGTACACTCCACAGAGCTGGGCTTTATGGAAGAGTGGAAAGAAAAAAGCCATTGCTTAAGAAAAAAATAAGCAAACACGTTTGGTGTTTGCCAAAAGGCAAGAGGCAGAATCCCCAAACATATGGAAGAAGGTACTCTGGTCAGATGAGACTAAAATTGAGCTTTTTGGCCATCAAGGAAAATGCTATGTCTGGCACAAACCCAACACCTCTCATCATCCCGAGAACACCATCCCCACAGTGAAGCATGGTGGTGGCAGCATCATGCTGTGGGAATTTTTTCATCGGCAGGGACTGGGAAGCTGGTCAGAATTGAAGGAATGATTGATGGCGCTAAATACAGGGAAATTCTTGAGGGAAACCTGTTTCAGTCTTCCAGAGATTTGAGACTGGGACGGAGGTTCACCTTCCAGCAGGACAATGACCTTAAGCATACTGCTAAAGCAACACTTGAGGGGTTTAAGGGGAAACATTTAAATGTCTTGGAATGGCCTAGTCAAAGCCCAGACCTCAATCTAATTGAGAATCTGTGGTATGACTTAAAGATTGCTGTACACCAGCGGAACCCATCCAACTTGAAGGAGCTGGAGCAGTTTTGCCTTGAAGAATGGGCAAAAATCCCAGTGGCTAGATGTGCCAAGCTTATAGATACATACCCCAAGAGACTTGCAGCTGTAATTGCTGCAAAAGGTGGCTCTACAAAGTATTGACTTTGGGGGGGTGAATACTTATGCACGCTCAAGTTTTCTGTTTTTTTTGTCTTATTTCTTGTTTGTTTCACAATAAAAAATATTCAAAGTGGTAGGCATGTTGTGTAAAACAAATGATACAAACCCCCAGAAAATCCATTTTAATTGCAGGTTGTAAAAAATAGGAAAAATGCCAAAGGGGGTCAATACTTTCGCAAGCCACTATATATATATATATATATATATATATATATATATGATATATAATATATATATATATATATAATATATATACAGTATATGTCATCACTATCACTACCAGGACAGTACAGTATCACTTCCAGGACTCCTTTTTCTTCATTATGCTGAAGATAGTTCTTAATGACTTTCGCTGTATGTTTGGGGTTGTTGTCATGCTGCAGAATAAATTTGGGGCCAATCAGATGTCTCCCTGATGGTATTGCATGATGGATAAGTATCTGCCTGTACTTCTCAGCATTGAGGAGACCATTAATTCTGACCAAATCCCCAACTCCATTTGCAGAAATGCAGCCCCAAACTTGCAAGGAACCTACACCATGCTTCACTGTTGACTGCAGACACTCATTTGTGTACTGCTCTCCAGCCCTTCGGTGAACAAACTGCCTTCTGCTACAGCCAAATATTTCAAATTTTGACTCATCAGTCCAGAGCACCTGCTGCCATTTTTCTGCACCCCAGTTCCTGTGTTTTCGTGCATAGTTGAGTCGCTTGGCCTTGTTTCCACGTTGGAGGTATGGCTTTTTGGCCGCAACTCTTCCATGAAGGCCACGTCTGACCAGACTTCTCCGGACAGTAGATGGGTGTACCAGGTTCCCACTGTTTTCTGCCAATTCTGAGCTGATGGCATTGCTGGACATCTTCCGATTGCGAAGGGAAGTAAGCATGATGTGTCTTTCATCTGCTGCAGTAAGCTTCCTTGGCCGACCACTGCGTCTACGGTCCTCATCATTGCCCGTTTCTTTGTGCTTCTTCAAAAGAGCTTGGACAGCACATTTGGAAACCCCTGTCACCCTTCAAATTTCTGCCTGGGAGAGACCTTGCTGATGCAGTATAACTACCTTGTGTCTTGTTGCTGTGCTCAGTCTGGCCATGGTGTATGACTTTTGACAGTAAACTGTCTTCAGCAACCTCACCTTGTTAGCTGAGTTTGGCTGTTCCTCACCCAGTTTTATTCCTCCTACACAGCTGTTTCTGTTTCAGTTAATGATTGTGTTTCAACCTACATATTGAATTGATGATCATTAGCACCTGTTTGGTATAATTGTTTAATCATACACCTGACTATATGCCTACAAAATCCCTAAATTTGTGCAAGTGTACCTAGAAGAATTGATGTTGTTTTGAAGGCAAAGGGTGGTCACACCAAATATTGATTTGAAGTAGATTTTTCTTCTGTTCACTCACTTTGCATTTAGTTAATTGATAAATATAATCTATTAACATGTCTATTTTTGAAAGCATTCTTACTTTACAACATTTTTTCACACCTGCCTAAAACTTTTGCACAGTACTATATATATATATATATATATATATATATATATATATATATATATATATATATATACACTGTATATGTGAGTGTGTGTGTGTGTGTTTCACTTCTAAATGCCTGGCTTTGAATCAGACTGGTCAAAAAGGTCAACCTAGCTCCTAAAAAAAAACCCAGAATGATACAACTAACTATAGAAAGCCCAGCCAACATGGAGTGAAATAGCTTCACTCCTGCTTTACCAGCCTTGCTGATGCAATATTTTAAGGTGCTAAAATGAAATCTTAGTGACAGACAGAATATGACAATCAAAAGCTCGGGGTTGTGTGGAACCGAAGATCATTACCTCTGTCTTTTCTGATGGAGATCACACATTACTCAACCCTTTTATGACAATAAAGTAATTTTTGCGAAGCATATTTCCGCTGTAGGTTCTTTAATTATTAACTAACTACACCTATATTGTTAATCCCAGTCCACAAGCCATCATATATTTTAAAATGCTCCAAATCTTTTTTGATCATATTGGCTTTATCAAACTATTTCTAGGCCTAATTTCTATTGCCTGAAATTTTACAGGAAAACAGTATATGTATTGACTTAAAAAAGACATCTATATGGTAGACTACAAAATTATGTGCCCATCTACAGCAATCCAAAAAGTAACCAGTTGCTGAAAGGGCATACAACAGTACAGAAGGCAGAAATAAATAAGCAAATACCGATACTACAAATATTTCAACAATAGAGGGCTGTTTCCAGGGGAACAGTCCAAAGAGAAATCTGTTTTATTGACACATGATGTATTTGTTCTCAGGACAAACTTGGAGGGTATAACAACCACTAATGACTTGAGTTCCTTTGACTTTTGACCTCCTACCCAGAATGACAAGCAGGAAAACCATCTCACATATTTTTCTCAATACCACAATGGCTCCAAAACAGTTGAATTAATTTGTTTAAATTGTATGGCGCAATGCTACTTCATAAGAAAGAAGTGATGATCAGTTATTGGAAAAAGATTGGATCAAAGGTCACTGACAGGTATGGATAAAAGCAAAACCTCCAAAACATGTGCCATTTATTGATATATTTTAATGTGCTGGTTTCTATTGTGGTGTTAGTAATAGATGATAAATGGTAAAACAGCATTGATATGTTAATCAGTGTGCCCAATGCCTGCAGACTCTGTTGAATTTTAAATAAGATGGTTTGAAACTGAGGTCATTATAGTATTGATTAAGGTCTCCCGTGGTTAACAGCGTGTGTTGAAGATGAAAAAATTACAAAGAAATTTGTTTTACTCATGGTAAGAAGCATACATTATTCATGGGGGTTTTGCATGAAGCATGACTTGCCACATTTTTTTCAGCTTTGAAGTGTTGTACTGCTTAATTTCCTTAGCTTTAGAAAAAATCCTGGCACCAGCACATTTGTCTAAAGTTTCACAGCATTCATGAGACTTTAGCCAGTTTTTGTGCTGAATTATCTAAAAATGCAGATTAAATGGTTTAGAGATAGAGTGTAAACTAGTATTCAGGGAAGTACTGATAGTACAAATTGATTCTGTCTCTTAAGTACTTTGTAAAGCACATTATAAAGGGAAATTGTTTTTACTGGATGGAGCCAAATGTAACATTCTTAATAAGGGAATAATAAAGCAAGTAGGCAGACCTAAATCTAAATCTTGTTTAATTTACAAAGGCTGAAATAGGAACCCCAAGTATTGGACTACTAGGTAGTCCAAGATGAATACAAGTTATTGCAAAGGACACACTATCGCAACCTTCCCTATCATTTCAAATACAATGTATTAAATGATGATTATTAGAGTACGCTAGAGTAAGGTTGCACAGGAAATGTAATTACTTTATGGATCTATAAAAGCAAATAGAAGAGAATGCAACTGAGTAGTTTTGCAGTCATGTAGAATTCCTTTTGTTCTACCACCATCTTGATCCAAGAAATTGTGCCTTCTGTCCTGTTGATACCACAGTGGCACTTCCACTGAAAAATCCTCACATTTTTTTCTGTGATACTTCTTGATTATTAGTCTGTGTGGATTTGGAACTTCAGGCAGCATTTCCCTCAAGATATCTACCCTGCAACACAGGAGATATATGGAAATTTTGACCTGAACATTGTAAACTGCTGTTTATTTCTGGGTACTGGTTCATAACACAATCAATCTCTCCAGTAAGTAATACTTTCTCCAATTTAACAAGAACCTCTAGCCCTTCCTGACCTAAACTCTTTCAGAACTGCATATCCACAGCATACAGCAAATTGTAGTGCGCAGCTTTAAAGTACTGAAGAGGGGATGCTGGTATATATGATCAAACCTGAAAAGTGTTTGGAGTTTTTTTTTTTTGTGACATTTCAACTGGTTGAATATTCAAGGTGTTAATTAGTTATGTTGCTTTGTCAAATAGTTTATTAAATATTTCCTTGGTTCATTTTTCCTGAAGATAATTTTTAACAGCCTCCATTGCAGCAAGATTTCCATCAATGATCTGTTTTCTGCTTTGTAATGAACTATTCAGACTCTCCAATCAATATATTCCCCTAATCCTTTGGCATTTGTATTAAAAACAGAAACAGTAGCATCCAAATTGATCACTGTATTTTTTATCAAACACATTCTCGTTGTTTCTATGTGCCCGGACAGTCCCAGTTTCACAAAGGTGTCCTGAAGCATGGTTTTGTGCCGGTTTCACATTTGTGTCTCGGGCACTGGCTGGGCTGATGGAACTATTTTCCTGGCGGAAACCAGCAGGAGCGCAGGTTTAATTCACATACACACAGTGAGAACAGCTCACGTAACACTACCAACAATGGTAGCACACTGAGGACATATGGCCAAAGGAGTAGGGAGATTAATATTTGCAGTGATTAAGAAATGGTCAGAGAGAGAGATATATCTGAGCAGATCCAGGGTGTGTCCTCAGGTGTGAATGGGGATGCTGACAGATTGGAAGAGTCCAAGACAGTCTAAATTTAAATTTTGCAACCCACACTTTGCGCACCACTGATTTAGAGGACAGATCTCAAATCCCAGTGTAATAGAGCGTGTAAAAAGTGGTCAGGATGATAACAATGAAAAGAAAAATTACAGTTACATTATTTAAACAGCTGTAGCAATACGTGGTGACGTATAACACAATATTTTTCGGAACTCCGCTACCTACTCTTTAAATGATATATCAACTTAAGAGTCTGATGAACACATTCTCAGTTTTGCTACACTAACTCATGCTACTCATATAAACTAGAAAATAATCAATTGCCCAACATGAGATAATTGACTCTTATTAACTAACAATTACTCAATTAGCAAAAAATTTGAAGCGGCTTAAACAACTCAAAGTGTTCAATCGGCATCCACAGTCCTCGCGCTTGATGGCACCCAAAGCTGTGAATTAGTTTGCCAATTGAACACTTTCTGTTTATCCCTTAAACATTGTAGATAAACAACAGTTTCTCTTAACTATTTTCACACATGAAGGGTTAGTTTGTTGCAATACATTTTCTTAATAATGAGTTCCTTACATAGTTGAATGATGGAAGGGATTTTTTACCCTTCTCTTAGCATAATAAAATGCCTGAAGTGTGTGTTTCGCTTTTTTGAAAATGGAAAGCAAAACCTGGTACAACAAGAAAGCCAGCTGATTAAAAATGAAGAAAAAACAAATGGATGGTTCAAGAAGCATTGACATCTCCAAGACAGCAGTAGTTCTTGTTACTAGTAATATGCCACACATATGGCATCATTAATAAAATGCACTTTAAAATGAGATAATATAGGACAAAGGTGATGGTAAGCATCAAATAAAACCTCTAAAACTTCCATTCATTTTAACAAGGTTGCCTAACAACCCCTGTTACTCATCACTTCCCCTTTAAATGTTGAAATAATTTCACTGATCTTTAATTAAGTCTGTACTATCTTGTGTACCTCACTGCTGAAAAATGTGCAAAGCATCATTAATTTTCCCCTGTCATCTTTTTTTCTCATTAAAGCACTTATACACCCACTCTCTGGTTTATCACTAAAACTTGACTGACCTACTTTATTATTAGGCTTCCAAGCCAAAGGATGGGAAGCCTATTGTTAAGTTTTTTTGTTTTTTGTTTTTTGTTTTTTTGGTTTTCTTCCCAAAACTTTAAATTGCTGCTGCTTCAAGGCTGATCAGGTTCTGACTTGGCAGGTAACAAGCTGGATGCATTGGCTGTCAGATGCTGAAAATTTTTCGCTGCTGCGTCCTTTCAATTGATGTTGTGACGCATTTTTAGATAAAACCTTTCGAAATCATATTGTTGGGAACCAGTGAAGTGATTGATCTGAAACTTGACATATATCATCAGCATCCAAACCCATATCAAGTTTGTGAAGCAGAGGTTGCTGTGATAAATTTTAATGTTAAAATGGCTGCCACAAAGCTATCGAAACGCACCCTTAACAATAAACTGCTGCTGTTTGAAAACCGTTTGTCCAACAAACTCCGAACTTGGTAGTTATCGTCCCAGTAACAATGGGATATAAATATGTGAAAATGGTGATGTTTTATAAAACAAGATGTCCGCCACATATATGTTTACATTTGAGATTTAAACCTGCAATCAGTTGACAAAAGATTTACTTGACTAACTCGAAACTTCACAAACATCATCCATGACACTGTAGCAATACAACTGACTTTTAAGAAAGTGGTGTTAAAACGAAATGGCTGTGTGATGCATTTTTTCTAGAAGCCTCCCAAAAGGTTCTTCTTTACACTGTTGAAGTGATTGATCTGACACTTGGCAGATATTATCAGCATCCAAACCTGCTTGCAACGCAGAAGCTGCTGTGATACAATTCAATAATAAAATGGCTGCCGCAAATTTCACCGAAACGCCCCCTTAACAGCAGACTGCTTTTATTTGAAATCCGTCTGACCAACAGACTCTAAACTTGGTAGGCATCGTTACGGTGACAACGGAATACAAATATGTTAAAATGGTTATGTTTCATGAAACAATATGGTTGCCACTCCTACATTTTCTTCTTATATTTAAAACTGCTTCAGTTTAAAAACAGCTCACTTGATTAACACCAAACTTGAAAACCATTGTGCCTGTGTCGGTACAATTAAAATTTTCAAAAATTGCATTTGTGCATTAAACAAGATGGCCACCTGGTGCATTGAAAAAAAAAAAAAAAAAAAAAAAAAAAAAAAAAAACTTTCGAAATCTTATTCTCTGGAACTGTTGAAGTTGCTGATTTTTAACTTGGAGTATTGAGAACTAAACATGCTTAGACGGGTACTGATACTGGGGCTTGAAAGCCGTAAAACTTTCTGACAGTTCTAGTTATTATTATTATTATTATTATTATTATTATTATTATTATTATTATTATTATTATTATTACAGATTCTGTATCATCAGAACTAAATTATATCTGCATCACTTTTGCCTTGATTTAACATTGGGAGAACTTAGCAGAATACTTTACACTGAGATAAGGGTGTGAAATTAAAAAAAAAAAAAAAAAAACTTCTTGTCCAAGGGACAAAATGCTAGAAAAATCTAATTGTCCTTCTTAAAAATTTACTTGTCCCCTCCCCCTTGCACAAAACACACACACACACACACACACACACACACACACACAAAGTAGAATATGACTTTGATTCTGGTTTTATTTAACAGTGAACACAATCAATCAATCAATCAGTGATTAACAGGGGCGGCTCTAGCCTTGTATCTTGACTGATTCATTAAATTCTTCAAGATACACAAAAGGTTTCCTGTGACCCTGCCTCATCTCAACACATTTATAATATGTATTAAGGAAATGTTCCTTTCAGTGCTGTTTGACACTCACTTAGTAGTAAATGTAAGTAACATACTAAGAGTACAACTATAGCAATACTTGGGAGTTATTCAAATATAAAAATAGCTTCTGGCTGTTTTTTTTCCACTCTTTCAACTGAATTTCAACTGTTGAATTCAACTCCTGATGTACAGATGTTTTAGTTTGTTGCATCACAAATACAAAATCATTGCCAACTATTAGTGCTGCTAAAGGACTTGTGTATAACCTATCAAGTTTTTCTACCAAAATGCACGCAATATTTACAGTAGGCTCTATCAAATTCTTTATATATATATATATATATATATATATATATATATATATATATATTATATATAGTATATTCTATACTTATTTTTTTAAAAAGTGTACAACATTGTACAGCTATTTTTTTCCTCATCTAACATCTTGTCCCATGACGGCTAACTGGAACACTGCTGCAACAGGGTGATCCTGGTTTCATGCCCTGAGGGCAACATTCTGTCCCTGCGTTGCTCTCACTGAAAAATAAATAAAAAATTGAAAGCTCTGCTAAATGTAAGATACATATTTTGGATTCTATATATTTGATATCAGTTTTATTAATGGTTGTTTTTAATTGTTTTTTAAATAACAATATTTTCTTTGTTTCTTTTTTAACTTGGTTGAGTATTAAATGTTTTTGGTCAGATTTAGGGGCATACTTATTAAAGTCTTTATGATAAGTTAAATTCTCGAAATTTGTTTTTAAGGAAAACAATAAAAATAGCAACAGGCAATCCATTCATTAACAGGCTTATTTTAAAGTGGGGGAAATTATACATAAACACATTCAAACATATCATACATAATGTCTTTCAAACAATTACCACCAGCACCACACAACCACTCGCCTACCCTCCCAGGAATGATCTTGACCAGGAGCCAATATTCTGCTAGATATGCTTGTCACCATTCTACAGCACTTTCTTCATGTGAATGGGAATGACTGTACCAAGACAACAGCTCCTATCAATCTATCTAGACAAGGTCAAATGATGGTGTGAAGAGCACAGCAGAGACTTATCACCACTTCCTTGCTTGCTAAATCACTGGATCTCGATTCAATTTAGTTTCTGTGGGGTGCATCTCACAGACACCTTGTATCTTCGATAATTGCCCAATGCTTGTCTTATGTATGGGTGATAAAGCAAAAAAATAACTGATTGAGTGTAACCCTTGCCTAGTGCACACACTTGTGTCAACATTACATGTAACAAACCAATAGTTCTATGAAGGTCTTAAAAGTGCAGTGCTTGCTTCAGCTCACACTGAATGGCAGAATACACATTTGTTTGGGGACATTTTACCAAAGTAGACCAAAAACAGCACCAATTCTTCTAGGTACACTTGCACAAAGTCAGGGATTTTGTAGGCATATAGTCAGGTGTATGATTAAACAATTATACCAAACAGGTGCTAATGATCATCAATTCAATATGTAGGTCGAAACACAATCATTAACTGAAACAGAAACAGCTGTGTAGGAGGAATAAAACTGGGTGAGGAACAGCCAAACTCAGCTAACAAGGTGAGGTTGCTGAAGACAGTTTACTGTCAAAAGTCATACACCATGGCCAGACTGAGCACAGCAACAAGACACAAGGTAGTTATACTGCATCAGCAAGGTCTCTCCCAGGCAGAAATTTCAAGGGAGACAGGGGTTTCCAGATGTGCTGTCCAAGCTCTTTTGAAGAAGCACAAAGAAACGGGCAACGTTGAGGACCGTAGATGCGGTGGTCGGCCAAGGAAGCTTACTCCAGCAGATGAAAGACACATTACGCTTACTTCCCTTCACAATCAGAAGATGTCCAGCAATGCCATCAGCTCAGAATTGGCAGAAAACAGTGGGACCCTGGTACACCCATCTACTGTCCGGAGAAGTCTGGTCAGACGTGGCCTTCATGGAAGAGTTGCGGCCAAAAAGCCATACCTCCAATGTGGAAACAAGGCCAAGCGACTCAACTATGCACGAAAACACAGGAACTGGGGTGCAGAAAAATGGCAGCAGGTGCTCTGGACTGATGAGTCAAAATTTGAAATATTTGGCTGTAGCAGAAGGCAGTTTGTTCACCGAAGGGCTGGAGAGCGGTACACGAATGAGTGTCTGCAGGCAACAGTGAAGCATGGTGGAGGTTCCTTGCAAGTTTGGGGCTGCATTTCTGCAAATGGAGTTGGGGATTTGGTCTCCTCAATGCTGAGAAGTACAGGCAGATACTTATCCATCATGCAATACCATCAAGGAGGCATCTGATTGGCGCCAAATTCATTCTGCAGCATGACAACAACCCCAAACGTACAGCAAAAGGTTTTAAGAACTATCTTCAGCATACAGAAGAACAAGAAGTCCTGGAAGTGATGGTATGGCCCCCACAGAGCCCTGATCTCAACATCATCAAGTCTGTCTGGGATTGCCTGAAGAGAGAGATGCAACTGAGGCTGCCTAAATCCACAGAAGAACTGTGGTTAGTTCTCCAAGATGTTTGGGCCAACCTACCTGCCGAGTTCCTTCAAAAACTGTGTGCAAGTGTACCTAGAAGAATTGATGCTGTTTTGAAGGCAAAGGTTGGTCACACCAAATATTGATTTGATGTAGATTTTTCTTCTGTTCACTCACTTTGCATTTTGTTAATTGATAAATATAAACTATTAACATGTCTATTTTTGAAAGCATTCTTACTTTACAGCATTTTTTTACACCTGCCTAAAACTTTTGCACAGTACTGTATATAAAAAAATACAATCCTTCCTGGAACGGGAAGCAGTCTTTAAGGGTGAGAATGTGTTGTTGTTGGATCACAATCACACAAATTAGATCTGACAGTAGCTGCTGTTCATCTGCTACACCCTTATTGGCTTTAATTTATCATTACAATACAAACAACTTTAACTTTTAACTACATTTCAACAGATTTTTTTAAACCTTACTTTAACTATTAGTATCAGGAGATACGATCAGTTGGTAATTTTGTCCTGAACTACAGGTTTTGTTTTATCCATTTTGATGACACTGCCTTTGCCTTTGGCTAATGTATTTATATTTTGTAAGCAACAAACCTGCATTTATAAATTCATTGGGGTAATGGGAGTCTGTGAAATCTGAAATGTCTCTAACTGTCCTAGTGAACATGTAGCTGTCTGGTCACCCTATTACATGTAAGAAGATTGATATGATCGCAGGTTTAAAGCACTTTTATAAGGTGTTACTAGTTAGACCAGTTCATGATATAAAGGGTATACTGTAATAACAATAGTAATAATAGTCAAATCAATATAATTTACAGGGTTTTACTGTGAAACAACAAAATTGGCTTTTATTATATTTAAGTACTTACTCTCATTTAAAAGCAGAATGAAGAACGAGAAAATGACAGCAACATTTTAATAAGTGACTGGCTTAACAGGGATCAACTGAATTCTTAAAGGAGGAGAAATGGATGGGGAAAATAGCCAAAAAAGATAATATCAGCCCAATTACACATTACATTACTGCTTTATTCTTTATATATTCATTTTTTTTTATTATTAAAATAGAATGCTTGCTGTTCTTATGATTTTAAAATCAAAAGCTACATGGTAAATCATTCACTTGGATGCTGTTTTTAAGTTAATGTGTCTCTGAAGTTGTGTTTGTGTGTTTATTTAGCTGCCATTTGTGAGCCTTATTGGCCTGGCTTTATTGTAAATTATAGTTTGTTCTCAAGGATTTTACCTGCTTAAATAAAAGGAATGATTGATTCAGGTGAATGTTTAATAATTAAGCAAAGAAAACACAAGTTAAAAAAGTATGATTGCAAATAGTGTAGTTGCTAGTTGTTTACAGTGGGGAACAACATCATTGGCTGTAGAAACAGGTGATTGTGATGTCACAGCTTACATTCCTGATTGCGTGGGTTTTGGGCAGTTTTTTTAGGAAGAGGTGGACAGGTTGATGTAAAGTATACTAGTTTAATTGTTTATTAAATTACTTGCATTAGGTTATTAAAATATATGGAAATCCCCATCCCTACTTAGGAATGATAACACCAAGTTATGTGTTGGGTCCTTTAGATAGAGATACAAATGAAAGTGGAGCAGATTATATATTTCATTTAACGAGTAAGTATTTGGTATCATCCCCATGACCTCTCACCCTTGTAGAACACCTTCTACTATATGTGCTGTGACTCACTGCCTGAAGAAGCATGTCATAGGCCATCTCTGCCACTTTCTGGTTGTGATTAGCAGTCAGCTGTGCAGCGGATGGGGGGACGGGGGGGACGGGACTGTAACCAAGAGCAACAGAAGTCTTCTGAAAATGTAAGTTAAAATAATCTGCTCCATCTAAGCATCCAACCCATAGAGTAAATCCGCCATACAAAATTGTAATCCCTCTGACACATCCTTATTATGATTATAGTGCCCCACGTAAACTACTGTAATTTAACTGTCGTTGACTTTAGTAGCAACTCACTCATTTCACAATAAGTGTGCAGTTGAATCTGTCATTTTTTAAAATTTTAATATTTTAATTATTGTATTTACTTTGAATTTCTAAACGCTATAGACTTTCTACTTTTAATCACAGTTTCTACAAATTATTAATGTAGACTAGTTTTACCTGCACAATTTAGTACACAATACCAGGGTGATAATAATACAACTATACTGGGTTTGTGTTACAGGACTGCCCTTGACATGCAGATCTCCCTATTGCAAATCAAAATGGTCAACACTAATAGTAGGCACTCGGCTGGTGGGTCCTTTCAGATCAAAAACAGATGAATCTGTGTGCCACTCT
The DNA here is from genome assembly GCF_017654505.1 of Polyodon spathula. Classification (NCBI taxonomy): domain Eukaryota; kingdom Metazoa; phylum Chordata; class Actinopteri; order Acipenseriformes; family Polyodontidae; genus Polyodon; species Polyodon spathula. The sequence goes on along the minus strand of NC_054542.1, from coordinate 12,375,692 downwards.
AGAGACTTGGCTGTATATTTCCACTCCAAACTTCTCGAAAGGAATACGCTGTAAGCATTGAGTTACAGTCATTACAGTATCCCTCTAGAACAAGTTAAACACCTTAAAAACTACCTAACATCACAGCAGTGTTGTCTTGTCTACTCTGTATACCACCCCATGGTATTCTACACATTATAATTCACCCTCTTATGGGTAATTTATCCGTCTATCCCTAAACATAATGAAGTGTAAGCACAGTAAAGTATAATAAATCATAATGAAAGCATGGTAAAGTACACATCCAAATCAATCTGTTGAATAATGTTTTGAGACATTTAGATTTTCCTTTTTAGATTTTGTTTTCACAGCATCTTTTGAGTTTACCGATCCCATGCTTGATGAAAGGGTTAAGAGTTTACCGATCCCATGCTTGATGAAAGGGTTAAGAGTTTACCGATCCCATGCTTGATGAAAGGGTTAAGAGTTTACCGATCCCATGCTTGATGAAAGGGTTAAGAGTTTACCGATCCCATGCTTGATGAAAAGGTTAAGAGTTTACCGATCCCATGTTTGATGAAAGGGTTAAGAGTTTACCGATCCCATGCTTGATGAAAGGGTTAAGCAGGATCCTAGCATTTAACTAAAACCGTAGGGTGTGGGGGGCAGTGGCAGGGAGCATCCCTTGAGAAAACCCCTCTTTGGGTCAGGTTTAATAGACAGTGGCAATCTCAAAACCAACTTCAAAACCGACATTCAACACACCCTCGTTATATGCCCTTCATTATAATGAACCTTCGGCTATAACGAACCTGGCCCCTGGATTCCAAATAAAAATAAAACAAAAAAAGATACTGTAATATATGTGAGGCTGTGAAGTACAGGAACACTTGGAGTAGGAGGGACTATGTTTCACATCGGTCGAACAGCCTATGGGCGACAGGCACTGACCACAGGAGCTTCTGGAGATTGGCTGTGGAGGGGGACGAGGCGAGACTAACTGGGGCTAAAGACCAGTAACAGGGGGAGTGTTTGTTGTTGTGAAGAAGGGAGAAGTGAATAAGCAGAGACAGAATAGTTCCACCTGTTAATTGTTAGTTAACAATTGGCAGATTGTCTTTGATCATTTATTAGAGTAATAAATATCGAGTTTGGTAACTGAATGCTCATTCTTATAGCATTAAGGATTGTTGTTACACTATACACACACACTGTCCACATCCCGGTCTGTACGCACTGTATGCCCATCTCGCAGTGAAGTCCGCTCTTTTGTCTTAAGAAGCATGCGCTGTGTAACTCCCTCCAAAACGAAAATCTCTGTATGTTGTAACAAAGCTGGAAACTATAGTGATCGTTTGAAAAAAATGAGCAATGCAGGCATATCTCTATTGTGAGTAATGCAGGTGTATCTCTGTTGTAAATATAGTTTGTTAAAAAGCATTCTTTTTTGGCTTGTTCAGCAACCATGCTGCAAAGCAAAATTGATTAAACTGTTCATGTCAGATTCATTTGGAATAAAAACTCAGTCTGGGTTTCTTGCATGTTGGATCAAGATTTGATGCACTTTGAAACGATTCATGTCAGATTGAAATTCAGCTTCAATTCGGGATTTTTGCTTTTTGTACTGTGTTTTAATTATTTAACAAATTGGATAAAGCAAAGGCAGAATACTGCATACATGAAACAACCAGGTACATGTAATTCTACTTTAATCTCATCTCATGAACTTACTCCAACAGTTTATGGTTCATTTTGATGTTTGCTATAACGAACCCTTCGATATAACAAACAAAAGGCTTGGACCCCAACAGGTTAGTTATAGCGAGAGTGTGCTGTCTATACTTTCTTGTACTTTTGACCTCCCTAAAGTGAGACTTGTTAGTGACAGTTGTATTTTATTTTCTACATTTTTATTAATGTTTAGATATTAATTTGTAAAACCACTGAAATTACGCACTTCCTTAAAAAACAAAAACAAAACATGAATCATCTTTGTCTAGATATCAAATCCAAAAGTACAGTAAAGTGGCCTGATTGTATCACAAGGTAGACTAATAACAGTACTATCTAGTTTCTATTTTGTACATATATTTTAAAAATAAATATGGTTGCAGCGCTCTGAATAAACACACATCACATCACACAATGTGACATACTGTATGACCTGTATTGAACCAGCCTTTAGGAGTAAGGTCAGTTCATATGGTGAGTAATGATGCTCATGTGGCATTCTTCATGCTTGATTGAAATTATCTGGTTGCCTTGGAGGGTGTCTTTAAAGAAATGTGACCTTCTTAGCTAATTATTTAGGACATCACACAATAACAAGTCAGTAGAGACCAGGTCAATATAGCGTATATGGATCATGAGGATGCCCATTGATATCCATTTGCCTTCTTTCTTTACTGTCTTCTCAGGCATTTTACCTGGGTTTAAATCTGCCTTAGGCCCAAATAAGTTATTGGTTCCAGCCTAACCTCATGAAACTACTACGCTTGTTGGCGCCAAGCACAGAAGTGAAGAAAAGACTTCACGAATAAACAAACCAATTTAAAATTACACGCCTTGTCACAAAACATCTTTCAATTAACATTAGAGCTACAGTATTTGGGAGACTATTTAAAATTACAGTGGTGTTTACCTTAACTTGCTGCTTGTCATTCAAAAACTCTCTCTTCCCACTGCTGCAACGGGAAGTTAAGCAAGTTGGATTTCACTTTGTATATATAATTTATCAACCTCTGTCAGCAGGTTCACTCAACTGTTTGTCAAGTAATTTACAGCAAGGGTGTCCCAGCAATGGGCATTCAACTGTCCATACTCAACTAAGTCTTTTTTTTTTTTTAAAGTTAGCCAAGAAAGATCTTCAGTAAGTGGATGTCTGCTCACACTATTTCACCTGACTGTAATCCCAGGATTGGTAGAAGGCCAAGACTAGTATTTTGTACGACACTTTAATTCCCTTCCGCGGCTTCTGCATTTCACAGCTAATCAGCTCCAATCATATGTATGTGTGATCTCAGTCAGATTCATCTCATTTAAACACAAAGAAATCATAAGTCCATTCCCCTCTAAATGCAGACTAGACGCAAGTCAGCTATCCTTAAAGATTACACCACTTTGCTTTTCAAAGCCAGCTACTTATCTGAAAGTCCCCCTTTCCATTTTTGTTTAATTAATGTCCTTTACATAGAGGACCTGGCACGTTTTGGTTTGGAGAAGTAGGTCAGGAAAAGTTTTTGACACCCTGATAAATAGGCAGGTGAAAATTGTGATTTATAAATGCCTTGTTAAAAAAAATTAATAATTAGACACGCATGCATTAGTACGTTCTGCTTTGGCTAACATAATTGTTAAAGCAAGCATTAATTTAAATTCAGAAGTGTAATTAATTATAAAACAACAAATATGGCCTGTGATTTCATTCTCATGTCTGCAATAAGATCAAACTTCACCTGTTATTCATCTGGAAACTAATAATCGTAAAGTGGAGTTTTAATTACTGTGAAATTGCTCTACAATGGCCTGGGAGGGACTGGGAAATGTTGTCTTTGTGAGCAAGTGGTTTATATTGAAAATATTTTAATTTCTAAGATACTTGACAATGATTGCAAGAGACAAGTTGTTTTTATAGAGCGGTGATATATTTAATCAATAACCAAACAGCTGTTAAAGAGCTAGTTGTATGGAATTTTATTTTAAATTTAGAGTTCAAAGATTGAAGCTCGGCATTGTAAGATGTAAAGTGTAGTGTGGGATGATTGACTGAGATCAAGATCTTGACTTCTGGACCGACAGGCGTCGCCTTTGTTTGAGGTGCGATCGTCGATGACGGTCAGAGGTCACCAAGGCCGGGTGATGGAGGAAATACAATTCCCAAAAAACAGACAAACAACTAAGAAATATATAGAGGGATATCTGTCTAGGGAGGTGTCAGGGATGGAAACTAAAATACTGTGGCAAAAAACTGTTGACAGATATGTTGAGAGAACCAAAAATGCCTTGAGGCAAACAGAATAACATTTTACTTACTTGTACATATTTTGGAATAAAATATTGTATTCTGTACAAGATCAAAAAAGGGCTGCTTTTAACGATTCATCTCATTCACAATATGACCATATAGACCATAATGAGCAAGTCCGGACCCAGGGCTGTACATTTTTGCTCTTGTTCTGTTCATTAACGTCTAAAAAAAGACTTTTGAAAAGATGTGCTAATTTGCTAAGCAGGAGTTCTTTGAAATGTGTGCTGTGTTTACCACTTCAATATGCACTGATCCCATTTGACATTATCATTTTTAGCATGTTTACCTTGTCCACAGGCACCTGTAGTGTACTGTAGAGTAGTGATTTAGTAGGGAACTGAAGGAAAGCTGCAGTGTTTAGTGTGCCACCAAGTAATATCAGTAATAAAAGAGTATAACATTACTAATCATCAACAAAAATACCAGACATACGAAGGGGAATAGCGTTCAGCTTTAATAAATGAAAGGTGGAAAAACAGCAGGATTGTTTGATGAAAGCTTCAATTACCAATATAAATTGTAATGCATCCATGCCTTATTCCTTGGTAATATCAAGGTGGTCGTTCTCACCCACAATGTTATCTCCAATAAACAATAAATCCAATACACACTAGTTAAATGAAAATGCTGTTGCGTATGTTTATGAACACAAAACAAAACAAACAGAACTTAACTCTTCAAAAACAGTCCCAACTTAAACAAAATATCGTCCCTGACTAAATAGGAACAGGCTAAGCCTGTATACCCCAACCAAAACAGTGTTTCTTTCAAACTCCTGCTCTTTGTTCTTGTGCTCTCTCCTCACAAACACTCTCAAGGGCTGTTTAAATATGTAAATGTATGTGTAACAGTGTTTTTTTGTAATCTGTAAATGGCTTGGCCTTCCAAGATAGTTAGAACCTGAAGTGAAAAGTAGTTTATAATTCCATGTGAGAGTTAGGCTTTTGTTTTGTTTTTTTATTTATTTTCTGTGTCTGGTTCTGCTAAAAAAAAAAGGGGCTAACGAACCTACATTTATATAGAATTATTAATTTCTATTGCATTGCAAAAATGTGTTACTGACCCACAACCTTGTTTCATGTGAAACGTTGCCCTTCAGTATGCAACAGTTGCCCAGCCCATGAATACAGTGTCATATGCATGAACATGGTAATCCTCATAAAGCAGACTGCCAACATACTGTTATTATACAGTAACAGTAGTGGACCTAATAGAGAACTCTAGAGAGCTCTTTACATAATTTCAGTCTGGGCTGAACAGATACTGTTGATGGATACATTTAACCAAGGTTTTTCATCAAGGTCAGTGCCAACTAGCTTGGATAATAAAATCATGTGATCTGCCACAGCAAAAGCCATAGACAAATCTGTGGATAGAGCACCTGAATACAGACCATTTTGAGACACAACAAGAATATAATTTGAGACCTTGAAGACTGCAGTTACAGTGCTGTGTGAGAAGTGGAAAAAACAGACTGCAATAGAAAAGACAATAGCACCGTCCAAATCCCTGCATCTGTTAAAACACATGTTCTCTGTTTTGTAATTTGCAATGATTGCTTGTCTTTCAAAAAAACAAATATAGTAATCTCAGCATATTTGATTGGGGGTATTTTTGGCAATAGGACAAACTTTCAATCAGTCACTACATGAACACATGCAGCTATGTTTACCCACCTAAACTGAGAAAATCAACACAATCTGTGAAACAATTTTAAGCCTACCATATCTGCCAAGGCAGTATTGTTTTCAGATGATACGTGGATGCTGGTGTTGTCCTCAAATCCTAATCACAAGTCATTTGTGAATCTGTTTGGAAAAACCTTGAAGTTGTATATTCATAGTTATGGAAACAACAATATATTATCCCTGTTTTCTCAGTTGACAAACAAAAAAGAAGACAGCATTGATAAGTAGAATTCTACAGTATGTAAAGCTATCCAACAATAATGACTTTGTATTTTACCTCTGGGTATATTCACTTGTTTTTTTTCTGCTGCTGCTCAAATCATCACACATCACTAATTTCTGCATTTCTATACAACATATTCTGTATTTTGCTACACATTCTCAATATCATACGGGATTAATGTCATTTATTGCTATATATATATATATATATATATATATATATATATATATATATATATATATATATATATATATATATAGTGGGAAAGTAGGTGTTCCTGAACTTAATTTGGAGGCATTAGGACCCTGGGGGGTTGGGAGATTTCTACTCCATCTTGGTGAGGGTGGCTGCAAGAGGTAGCCATCTTGTGAAGGGAATTGTTGAATTAGCTAAGGGGTTAATTATAAATCAATTGAAACACCTGTGCACACTTAGCCCCTGTATAAAAGAAAGGGATACCCTGTAGACAAGAGAAGAGTGAGGCTAAAACAGTTTAGTAAGTACTTCAATGGGACCTAGGTGTTTGTTTTTTTTTGTTTTATTTTGTCTTTAATAAAAGTGCACTCACATGCTTAAAAAATACTTGTTTATTGGCGCTCCCACATAAAACAGTGATAAAGTCCTGGACCTAACCATACAAGAAGGGGTGGAGGGAGCAATGGGAGACGTAACAGCCCAGGTGTTCCTGCTGCCTAGAGTACGAGCATGAGGAGGCAAAATGCCCGCTACGTGCTGGTTGGGCTAGAAGAAAAAAGTACAAAGCATGTGTGACCATCAGCAGCCACTGGATGGAAGGAAAGTTGAAGCAGCTAATACCAAAGCCTGAAGTTTTCTGTGGGAGAGAAGTGTACATTACGAGTGTCCCTCAGCAGCCACAGGAAGAGCAGCTGCTTCCAAAGCCTGGTCTTTGTTGTAAGGAGAATGCAGAGAGTGACCTACAGCAGCCACAGGAGGCACTGCTGAAAGAAGTCCAGCAACAGATACAAGCCCAAGAAATGGAAAATATTTGTTAAAAGTTCAGCGGGACGTGCAGCAGAAGCTCACAACCAAATGCAAGAACTAATGAAAAGCACAGAGGTTCTCAAGCAGGAGAGTTCAACGGCCCTTGACGGAGCAGAGCAGAATAAGTACATGCTTTCAGAGTGGAAAAAGAAGGCAGAAACCAAATTCTCGCAGAACCACAGTACTGTCACATCACTACAAGGCAAGTTGAAAGTGCTGGAGAAGCAAGTTTGTGAAAAAGATGAAGGAAGTTCACAAGTGATGTGACTAAACAGTCAAGAAACAAGTCTGAGAGGGACCAGGTGCTGCACAAGAAAGAGAAGCAAATCAATGAGTTAACTGCTGAACAACAATGTTGCATTGTTCAAGATAAAGGAGCTGGAAAGCCAGGTTGAAAAAATGAGTGAGCTTTTATTTAGGAATGAGTGTTTTATAGTAGAGCTGCAGCAGAAGAATAAAGTAAAAGAAAAAGAGCTAGTGTTGCAATTGCAGCAAGTTCAAGTGGAGTCTTTTGGAATGTGTAACAGAGTTAAGGAAATGGAGCAGTTAAAGACTGAAGTGAGACTGAGAGTTTGAAGCAGGAGCTTGAACTCAAACAAAAGAGCTTTGAGAAGTTAACAGTAGAAGCTCTGAAGAGTAAAGAAGAAGAACGCAGGGGCAGTAGAGAAATGTGGTGCTGACATACAGGAGATTTTAAACAGAACAAAAAAACTGTGAAATAGAAGAAGTGCAAAACTTTTACAGAATCAAGCAGAAGGAATTGGAAGACACAGTTAGCAAACTGGAAAAGAAAATCCAAAGCCTTATGCAAGAGTTGTCTGAGAGAACAAGGAGAACCAGATCACAGAGCTGAAGAAAAGTGCTAAATCTTTAAGAGCCAATTGAGAGGAAAAGTTCCACCTTTTTGGGACAAATATGAAACAGGAAAATTTTGAACTTTAGAAGAAATACAGTGAAAATATTGAAGACACAAACTCGGATGCATCCAAGTTGGAGGCTGAACATTCAGCTCAGTCTAAGGCTACAAGCCAGATCGTCAGAGATCTGGAGGCCCAAGTGCAAAAGCTGACAGTGGAAGCTGAAAATGGAAACTTAGTGTCAGAAATTGACCCAGGAGAAAGTAGTCCTAGAGCGCCACATAGCGATCAGCATTACAGAACTGAACAAGGCCCTCTGGAAAAAGAAGGATTAAAAAGAAGTTTCAAGAAAAAAACCAAAGAAGTTGAAAAAGAGAAGGTACTAAGCAAGTGTCACAAAGACGGCTGTAGTGGGTGACGTCAGACCAGAAACAGGAACCAACACAAAACACAGGTTTTGAAATGGTGAAGACGTTGATGCGTAGTTTAATAATCAAACAGACAGAAAATAAAAAAGGTTGAAACAAAAACACTGACACCAAAATAGGACATGGCACTTGAGCCAAAATAAATATACAAACAAAACGTACTACCACTAAACAGACAGACAAACAAGTGGACAAACATTAAACAAGTACTGTGCTGGCACTTCCAGCATGCTGTAGCAATTGTTATATTTTTAACTCTCCTCTCTCTCACCCGTTCTCCACTCCCGAACACACAACCCAGAGTGAGTGAAAACATGCTGCTTTTATGCAGCTGTACTGAGACTCGATTGCTAATCAATCGTTCAATTGATCGGTACAATTGCACGTGAATTAAGCGCAATTTCCTGTGCTCACATGTTATTATATTTTACCTGCATATATATTGTTGCGCAAACCTCGTGCTTAAATACATATACATTTTAAACACTTGTGTGCATTAACCATATTATATCCCATGTACCAACTACAATACACCAACATTAACACACTACACGCAACATACAACACAGAAATGCATACAGGGGCAGGGCAACATTGCCACAGCAAGCATAAAGAAAAGTTTGCTTCGAGCAGCTGGAATTCCAGCATGACGACAGAGTGGACGTCCACAAGCAAAGAATAAAGGATCTCAAGCAGTATCTGAACAAAATCAAAGTGAGAAAAACATCTGCTCCATCTTGGTGAGAGTGGCTGCAAGAGGCACCTATCTTGGGAAGGTAATTGGGGTAATTGTTGAATTCACTAAGGGGTTAGTTATTAGCTAATTGAAACACCTGTGCACATTTAGCCCCTGCATAAAAGGAAGGGAAACTATGTAGACAAGAGAATAAGGCTAAGGCCAACACGGACAAGGACACATGGTGAGGATTGCAAACAATACATGTGTGATACAGTTTTGTGTTTGTGGTTAACAGACTTAGCCTGTCCCTGATGGTTAGATTCAACAAAACAGTTTAGTTAGTACTCCAATGGGAGTTCGGTGTTTGGGGTTTGTTTGGTTTATATTGTGTTTAATAAAAGTCCACTCACATACGTAAAACAGCATTAAAGTCCCAGATCTAACCGGACACGAGGGGGCTCTATTGTCTATATATATATATATATATATATATATATATATATATATATATATATATAAATACGTGAGAGGCTAGTGTCTTAGCCCACTGTGTCATCTTTTCAGGCCCAAGTGAAAAGCTGCAGCATCACTCTGATTCAAAGAAGCCCCAAACTGAATGAATCAGTCTAACTGAAACCAGTGTCAATGTCCCTTTCCTGAACATTGTAAATTCCTCTTGAGCTCTTTTGTCAGTGTTTGTTAGTCTCCGTTAGCCGCTAGAATCTTAATTGTCGACCAACTGCTTGAATCGATGTGTCTTTTAGCAAATAAAATAGTCAGTTAATTTTTACCTATTTCAGTATAGTCAGATTGTAGTCATACTACAACTATAAACTATATTGTAAAAACACAGTTAAAATAACACAGATGTATTTCTATTTCCTCGATATGAGCTTTACCTAAGAGACATTGCATTGCTAAAAAAAACAACCACAACCATGTTTACATATATTCTCATTCACTCTTGTAGTGTAGTAACTTTAAATAGAATAAGCCCCCAACCTGTATCTCCGACACTTTCTTGCCTGACTCCTGTGAGTTCATTGTTTTTTAGAACACATTTTGGGACAGACAGTTAATAACAAAGTATGCTTGTAAATAACATTCACAGAACTGGTAGTTTCAAGTACATAAGAACATAAGAAAGTTTACAAATGAGAGGAGGCCATTCAGTCTATCTTGCTCATTTGGTTGTTAGTAGCTTATTGATCCCAGAATCTCATCAAGCAGCTTCTTGAAGGATCACAGGGTGTCAGCTTCAACAACATTACTGAGGACTTGGTTCCAGACCCTCACAATTCTCCATGTAAAGAAGTGCCTCATATTTTCTGTTCTGAATACCCCTTTATCTAAGCTCTATTTGAGATCCCTGGTCCTTTATTTCAGGTTGAAAAAGTCCCTTGCATCTATAGTTGAATGTAAAAATGCATATTGCAATACACAGACAATTGTGTTTCAGAGAAACTGGATTGTCTCTGCAGGGATCCTTGTCAGCGGTATGAACAATGTTTGCAGAGTGGTCTGCTGGGAAACACAAGGCCATCTTATTTTTACTTTGACAGAGAATGTAAAGCTAAAACAAAGAGGTCTCAAAAAACAGATGTCAATCATGTAAAATACAGTGCCATCTTTCTGTCACTTCTTATGCTGTCAAATAAATCAAATAAAAAACTACTGTGTTTGAAGGAAAACATAGCATAGGCCGAACCACCAAGTTCAATTATTGTGCACCTCACAAGCCTTTATGTGAAAATATTGCGACAGTAGTTTCTAAACTAGCCATTCCTACTCAGTAGTCATAAATAATGCAATCTTTTAAATATATGCCATGTCTGCTGTGCTGTAGCCATATTGGAAAGTATATATTTCCTCAACATTTTCTTTGTATGCTAACATGTTTGTCAGTATGATTTACATTATTTTTAATGTAACTTTAAACTTCTCTTTTTGTACTGTTTCAGGGAGCATGTTCCCAAAACTCACAAATGAACAAATCCAACCCCAAGAAGTTGTGTTCATAACAAATTATTTACTATAATAAATAATACAAAAAAATAATAATAACGGTTTGACAAGACTGCATAATTGTTGTAGGTGGCGACAAGGTAAACGATGCTGTAGTATCCCACATCTATATGCAGTACATACAGACCATTGAGATGCCGGAGACCAGTGAAGTTCAGCAGTAGGTGGCAACTTATTTTGTCATGCTGTATGGTAATCTTTGTATTAATGTGTAGATCAAAAGAAGTTTATTGTGTAATTTGTGTGTAAGCAGTATTTAACTGCACTGCAAGTTGTGGATTAGTATTGTGAAGGCAGCGAGGAGCGATTGAACGTTTACTGGTCGAGAAGCGAATACTATTACAACTTTGGGATTTTAAGGGTATTCTGTGTGTGAACATTGACTTATTTGATGACATGTTTCTAGTAAGAGCAAGGAGAAATATATTTGACACCTACAGCATGTTAAAACATTAAACATGTGACTGTTGTAGTTTAAGTGCTACTTACCAAAACATCTTGAACTGTGTAAAAAGAATGGTATAACACAGGTCAGAATACCAGATGTACTTGGATGTTAGAAGTGATTATGAGGTTTAAAAAGTCATCAAGATATGATGACTGAAACACAAAACAAGGAATGCATAAAGATGACATTTCATATCCATACATTGCTCATTTATGTAAGGTAGTGAATTATTTATCTTCAACAAATCAAATAATTAAAATAAAGGAAGGGGCGCACTGCCATTACTGGGGTATTTTTAACCATGTTCCCATTTTAGTTTTCTATAAAAATCCTGCATTGTAGGTTCAGCTGTGTAGCAACAAATAAGGAACCTTTTAGCAATCAATTATCAGAAAATTGCTTTGTCGCAAAATGTTAGGTGTCCACTATCTTCTTTAAGTAGGCTTTGGTATGGGTGTTATATCACATGCACTGATGCTATAGCAATCTCAGAAAAACACTCCAACCCTTCATGTAAAAATCATGTACATCACCAGAGAATGTACACTCCACACTCCACTCTCAGAAATCCAACATGCAGCAAGAGACCACTGATACTGTTCAATTCTACAGTACACCTGTAACCATGGTAACAGATAAAATCAAGTGTAAATCAAAAGAGCTTAAAACTACTGAAAGGTAAGCAAACATCCTACTGTGTAACTTTTTTCGATGAGGTCAATAGTCTTTCTTTAGCAGGGTGTCTTATTCTGATATCTACAGAACTTTGATACAGCATGTTTGCTGCCTGTGAGATTATTATCATCAGGTATTAAAGCAGTAATTCAAATCAAAGATTTTTTTTTTTTTTTCATTTATTTTTTATTAATACTTGTATACAAAGAAAACAGTTTTAAAAAAGGGCTACTTTGATAAGGCACAATTTACATATACAATGGTCGGTTTCCATTGAAAAAGATAAATAAGTCTCACTTTTCTCATAGTATTTGGGTAGTACTTTCAATTAGTGTGATATTCCATGTAGTTTTCTTTTAGCCAGAGAAATTCTCCTTCCAAATGTAAATAATCTAATGAATACTACAATATATTAGTGTATATATATAATATATATATATATATCTATATATATATATATATATATATATATATATATATATATATAGCCTATAGATATCTACACGCCCTTTCAAAATGTTCACTTTTTGTTGCCTAATAGCCTAGAATTTATCTAGACATCCTATCCAACATCTTCCAAGTGAAAAAAATATTCTAGAAATTTGTAGAAAATTAATAAAAAATAAAAACTGAAATAGCTTGGTTGGATAAGTGTCCACCCCCCTTGTAATAGCAATCCTAAATTAGCTCAGGCGTAACCAATCAAAATCACACACCAAGATAAGTTGCCTCCATCTGTAATATATATATATATATATATATATATATATATATATATATATATATATATATATATATATATATATATATATTACCCCAAAACAGAGGAAATTAATGCACTTACCCATCACACGCAATTACTGACTGTCACCATTTTTCTGATATAAACTCCATCTCTTCAGTGTTACAATTTGTTTGAATATACATCACATGTTTTTTTTTTTTCACATGCCAAATCAGTCTGTCTTGATTGTGCAGTTACACAGCAATTCCTCCAATTTCTCATTAGGAAAATGCAGCAAAAACTAAGCGAAAGAGACAAGTTATGGTAATGTGAAACAGTTAATCATTAAAAAGTTTTAGATACTGTGATGCATTTTTTTTTTTTTTTTAATCTGTGCTCTTTAGTTGCTTTTGTGCATTTTCATTTGCAAGTGAACTGTGACATTAGGGCCTTATCAAGCATTATATTCTGCAATTTTGAATACTGACTTTGGATACTGTTTTAATTCTGGAAACTGCTGGTTTTTTTTTAATCTTCTGAAACAATTAAAGTTGCCTTACTGACATTAACAACCCATTGTCTGTATAAAACGTATAACATTTTTACAACTATTACCCCTTAATGGTTGTTTTATGGGAATTTACTGAACGGTTAAAATTACCCAGAACTAACTCGTCTACAAATACTTGACTGGACTTAAGGTTCAAATATAATTACATGCCAATGAGTAACCTGATTTTAATATAATGAGATCGTGACAGTTTACATTAGCATTCTCAAACTTTTTCTGTGAATTTGTAGGCAGCCGTAGTATATATTTAAATCCACCTATAATCTAATACTTAAAAAAAACTCGCTGCAACACTCAATTCTCCCCCAAAACCGCTTGCGCTGTGATTTCAGACGGTTTTTTTAGATTTATAGTCAAAAATTTAACGTATTTTCATTTGCAAGTGAACTGTGACATTTGGGCCTTATCAAGCATTATATTCTGCAATTTTGCAATTTTGTCAGGGGCTAAATATTACTCCCTTTCGGATTTCGTTAAATCCTGGAAACTCTTTAATTTTGCTGTTGGGTATTGCCTTTTACATTTTAATGGGGGTAGCATGATTTTTTTAATTTTGCTGTTGGGTTGTTAATGGGGAATTTTAAATACTGCTACAATATGTACTGGACTTAAAAGTATTAGTGCTGAGCTGCTGCATTTCCAGGATATAATGAGACAGTTAACAGCTGTGGTTCAAAGCAGTAGGAAACCGCTGCATTTATTATTTTTTTTAGATTTTAGTGAACGATGGCTCTCATTTCTCTCCTCTCCTCTCCTCTCACTCGCACACTCAACCTCTTCTCTCAACTCTTTCTCAATTCTCCCACCATCAAGTCCCGCTTCTTTCTTTCAGACTGTCATCTCCCCACACACCCCCAAGTCCCTCCAAGTTCCTCACTCATTGGTCCAACACTCCCTTTCCCTGACTGGTCATGTCAGACCTACTCCCACCTTCCTCAGTGACACACTCACAGGCAGGAAGTTTCAGCTCTCAAGCACCAAAACACAAGGAACACTAACAGATCTGAACAAGAATAGCAAAGTTTACAAACACACATTATTTACAGAGTACTCCCATCCCCAGTCCATAATCATGCCCATTCCCATATTGTACTACAGTCCACGTGTCGTCTCTTTTGGCAAGTGATATTTTCAGAATCATATCGTTCTGAATTAAAATACTTCTGTTCATAATATAGTCCTATACCAACAATACCAACTGCAATACATCTAAATGGAAGCCTACTTATTTTAAAGCACTGTCCTTTCAGCTATGTATTTTTGACGGACAAGGGTTGGAATGGTCCAAAATGAAATAAACACAACATACCATGTTTACACATATTCTCATTCACTCTTGTAGTGTGACTTTAAATAGAATAATCCCCCAACCTATATCTCTGACATTTTCCAATAATAATCAGATATGCATCACACTCGTTTAACTGTCATTGAAGTCATTTGTGAGCGTTTTGTTTGTTTGTTCATGTCTGTTAGTAACTGTCTTGTGTTTGTAAATCACCAGACGGCTAACACATATCCGGAACTGTAGCCTTGGGCCACCATGAAAACCAGATCAACACTGCACCAAAGTCACTGAAAATAAATTGTTATCACCCACCACGAGAACGTGTGTTTATTATTTTTCCTGCAATCCGTTTACTGTTTACCAGTAAACCAGAGTTTATTATTTGATCGCCAGACCAGGAGTACAAAATAAAGACCCTTTTTCCAAAACGGATTACAGTTTCCTTCTGTTTGATTATTTCTGCACTGCATCTTCTCTGCACCTGTTTCTAGCCCTCTATTTGTATTTTTGAACAAATTGATAGAACCAACATTTGTCTTCTAAGACAAAATCCTGCTCAAAGAATTAGGTTTAAGAGATTTTACTTAAACTTTAGGTGGGTCACTCAAGCATGATGCTGTCAGTAGCTTGCAGCAATAATAAAGCCACTGGCAACAAATTCCCAGCTATGCTAATTTGATACATTTTGAGATAGAAATGTGAATTTCTTTGTCCATGGTAGATACCCAGTACATATACACTTAATATTAAACAGTAAAGGATGTAATATGTCATAAGTCAGACCTCCCGCCATGTTTACTAAGTCACGAAAAATGACCATCTTGAAGCAGAAATATGCAAGTGACATAAATGACAGACTTGAGCCCCTTTCACACTGGCACTCCTACCCGAGTCCAGACTGGGGTTCTGGCTACTCAGGTCACAGTCCCGTGTAGTGTGAAACCACATACAGTACCGTGAAAAAGTATTTGCCCTCTGTCTGATTTTCTTCATTTTTGCATATTTCTGACATCTGATCATCAGATCTTCAACCAAAATCTACTATTAGATAAAAGAGACCCTGAGTGAACAAATAACACCTTTAATATTTATTTCAATTATTTATTAAAGTTATGCAACACCCAATGACCCTGTGTGAAAAAAAGTAATCGCCCCCTTAGACTTAATAACTGGTTATGCCACCTTTAGCAGCAATAACTGCAACAAAACTCTTCCTCTAGTTATTGATTTGTCTCTCACAGCTCTGTTGAGGAATTTTGGCCCACTCCTTCATGTAGAACTGTTTCAACCCAATGACATTTGTGGGTTTTCGAGCATAAACTGCTCGTTTCAGGTCCTGCCACAACATATCAATGGGGTTTAGGTCTGGACTTTGACTAGACATTTGTTCGAACTGATGCAGACTTGCTTGTGTGTTTCTGATCATTGTTTGTGTGTTTCGGATCATGACCGAGCTGCTCTTCAGCTTCAGCTCATGGACGGATGGCCTGACATTCTCCTGTAGAATTCTCTGATACAGAGCAGAATTCATGGTTCCTTCAATGACGGAAAGTTGTCCAGGTCCTGATGCAGCAAAGCATCCCCAAATCATGACACTACCACCACCATGCTTGACCGTTGGGATGTGACTCTTACTGTGGAATGCGGTGTTTGGTTTTCGCCAGACATGACGAGGCCCATGTTGGCCAAAAAGTTCCACTTGACTCATCTGTCCATAGAACTTTGTTCCAGAACTCTTGAGGATCATCCAGTTGCTTTTTGGCAAACTTGAAACAAGCATTCATGTTCTTCTTAGTGAGCAGTGGTTTCCGCCTTGCTACTCTGATATGAATCCCATTTTTGCCCAGTGTCTTTCTGAAGGTGGAGTCATGAACACTGACCTTAGCCGAGGCGAGAGAGGCCTGCAGATCACTGGATATTGTTCTAGGCTTCTTTGTGACTTCATGGATGATTTTACGACTTACTCTTGGAGAGATTTTGGCAGGATGGGCACTCCTGGGAAGATTAACTACTGTCCCAAACTTTCTCGTTTGGACAATATGGCTCTGACTGTAGTTTGGAGGAGCCCCAGAGCCTTAGAAATGGCTTTGTAACCCTTTTCAGACTGATCAGCATCAACAACTTTTTTCTAGAGGTCTTCAGGAATTTCTTTTGATGATGTGCCTCTAGAACTCCATGTGCTGACAACCTCATTCTAATGGTAAGGGCCAAAGTTAGTCAGATTTATATTGGACAGGGCCGGCCCAAATCAGGCCTGATTTTTAACTGAAGTATTCAAACAGCTGACCCTAATTATCCCTTTAATTGGGTTGGGCAACTAGGGGGCAATAACTTTTTTCACATCTGAAGATTGCATGTTTGATTACCTTGCTCACTAAACAAATGAAAGACGCACCAAATTTTGGTGTCATTTTTTCTCTCAGACTCCCTCTATATACTACTCCAACCCACAAAATGATCTGACCAAATTCAATGTGAAAAATGTGCAAAAATGCAGAAAATCAGACAGGGGGCAAATACTTTTTCATTGTACTGTACCTGGGTCATACCCAGGTTGACCAGGTACAATCTTTTGATTGATTTGTTATACAAATCTTGGGCAGATATTGTTGATTAATTATTCCACAATTTGTACTATAGAAGACTGAATTTGTCAATGAATCAACAGAAAACTGTTGATTCATCAACGAAACAACAGTTAGAACAATTCAACACAAACGCAAGTACCATTTTTTGCATAACAATTAGTTATTATACATTTTAAAGTTTGTGATTTCAGTTTAACATTTCATATTCGGCCTGACCAAATCAAAACCCAACCAGTCTTGAAAAAGAGTGTTTATGTGATAATATCATTAGTTTCTATATCGCATTTTCTTTATCATGAAACCAAAACTAGCCATTTCCAAGCCGCAAAATGGGCGGAGAGAAATTTTGCAGGAGTAGGAGGGACCGCCGAAAGCAACATGAAATCAGCTGTTGACCAATCCCCAGCTGGTATTTGTGACATTTTGAAGGGACGGAAACAAGGCAGTAACACATGAAAAGAAGGCGAAGACAGCCAGGGAAGAAATAAATAAATAAAAGTCTGTGTTGTACAACTGTTTCATTTGAATACCAGTGAATGATTATATACAACTACGACTAGTAATAATAATAATAATAATAATAATAATAATAATAAATAATAATAATAATAATAGGTTTAATAATAATAACAATTGTGTAAAATATTTAAAAATACGGACGTTAGTTTGAAAGAAAACACACACACACACACTCACACACACTTGGCAATGACCTCATTTCCATGACGTCTGCAACATCGTGCTGCATTGTTCTGTCACTTCTTATGAAAGCGTGCCACATTATTTTCATAATTTTTGTAAAAATCCATACCGTGCCCTGGCTTGTGTCGGCACCATACAATGCCAGCATCCTCATAACCGAATGGCATGGTGTTGATCAGAGGCCTGTTGTGCTGTGCAGAAGGCTGTACAGTAACTGCACAAGAATGAAGATTTAAAAAAAAAAAAAGGTTAACAAAGTGAATACAACATACAAAAACCAACGTACCACTGTCGCCAGGATCAGTACCGGTAGATATTATACAATAAGAAGTCGAATGAAATGCTATCCAATGACCTTTATATGTAGTACATCATTTTGTTATTTACATGGATTTATATGCTTGGACGGGACTGCTTGACAAATCTCTGCTCCCTTCTACTGAAACGGCTTGTTCCTTTTCAATGGAATGACAACCATTACCGAATGGGAAGAGCCCTCTCTGACCGTCACTTACTGAGCATATATAAAAAAGCTGCCCTGTTAGGGCCCTGCTGTGAGAGGGAAGTCCCTCCCACCTCCTGCTGAAGAAGGATGTCCTCACAGTAGCATATCGCCATTTTCTCTCTCACGTCACTGAGACAGGTCACAGATTGCCTCAGGCTTTCTTTGTCCGTATTTGGCTGATTTGTTGGTTTTTAAACCTTCAAATTATTGAACATGGTAATATTATGCTTTTGAGCGTTAAATGGGAGAGCTCCCCAAGGACCCTGCCTGCCACGGTGACCAGGGACACTCCTGGATCACCGTCACCCTCTCCACCACCGGTGCAGAGGCGCAGATATCCGTCCATAGAGGCGAGATGATCACCACCCAGACAACACCGCTCAAGGGGACATTCCCCAGGAGGTAGGCGGTCATCCAAGAGATCCCTTTCTCCTTCACCATGCTCAAGCTCACATATTATTACATTTTACCTGCACGTTAAGTGCTCATGCCTAAATACAAATATACATTTTAAACACTTGTGTTACACAGACCCATTTATATCCTGTGTACCAATGACTATACACCAACATTAACACACTACACGCAACATACAACACAGATAAATAGCCCAGGGGCAGGGCACTTTGCCACATATACCCTCCCCCCCCTTATGCAAAGCACACCTGGCCTCAACGGCCACCTACCCCCTTAAAAACCCAGCAGTCCAGGTCAGTCTTGGGCTGGGAAGGGAGGCTTCACTGGACCCATGGCTGAAAATGCTGTCAGCTCCCCTGCCGGTAGTGGCATGGCTGACAAAATAGTGGTCCAAGCTGCTCTGTCCCATTGCACCCCAGCGGAAAAGCTGCTCTGTCCCGTTGCACCCCAGGCAGCGGAAAAACTGCCAGGGGCAATGCTGTCAGCAGACCTGGCAGTGGAAAGGCTGCTGAGGAAGGTGGTCTTCTCACCTCTCCCCCCTTCTTCATAGCCGGCAGCTCCCTCTGGTTGGACTCCGGCCACACTGACCCGTGCAGCCAAGCAGAGCTGATGGCGACTCCTGGAGAAGCAGTTCCGGTGACCCCAGGCGAAGCAGAGCTGGCAGCCCCAGGCAAAAGCAGCAGTGGACCCTCGGGAGGAGAACTCAGGGGATGAGCCCCTAGCCATAAAAGCGGCAGCAGGAGATCCACTTCTCCCTCGTACCCTGCCACTGGGATAAGCAGGCAACCCCAGGTGATGCAGAGCAGCAGGCAACCCCAGGCGACGCAGAGCAGCAGGCAACCCCAGGCGTTGCCAGGCAGGCATCCTTGGGCGAAGCGAGGCAGGCATCCTCCAAGCGATGACGTGAAGCCATCCTTGGGCGGTGTTGTGCAGGCATCCCCGAGCAATGATGTGCAGGGAGTCGGGACAAGCTGGGGTGCAGGTTTTGTCCCTCTTCTCGTCCACTGTGGCAGGGCAATTCTTCCTCGTGCTTCCCTCAGCAGCCTATGCAAGGGCTGCTGAGGACAGCCAGCATCTATTCCTGGTCCTTCTGGTGCAGGGAGAGGCAGCTCCTGCTCCTCTCCCCCTGATGGTGATGGAGGCAGAGGGAACTCCAGCTCCTCTCTTCGTGATGGTGGGGGAAGTGATACCTGCAGACATTCGCCCTCTGCTGGTGGAAAGGGACCCAGCAGGCATTCACCCTCTGCTGGTGGACGGGGACCCAGCAGGCATTCATCCTCTGCTGGTGGAGGTGGCAGAGGCAGAGACAGCTCCGGCTGCTCTACTCCTGCCGGTGGAGGTGAGGAGGCAGAGGCAGCTCCTGCTGCTTTGCTCCGGGCGGTGGAAGCGGTGGAGGTGGGAGCAGCGTTTAGTCTCCTGGCGACGAAGGTGGGTGCGGCGTGTAGTCTCCTGGCAATGGAGGTGGGAGTGGCGTGTAGTCACCTGGTGACGGAGGTGGGAGCGGCGTGTAGTCTCCTGGCGACGAAGGTGGGAGCAGCGCCATCTGATGGAACAATGTCCCCTTACCACGCCAAGAGATAGAGTGAACGTCCCCTACCACGCCAAGAGGGAGTTAACGTCCCCTTCCCTCACGCCGAGAGAGAGGTGACTCCCCTACCACGACGAGAGGGAGAGCGAGAAGCCTCGCTCTTTGGTCGTCCCAAGGCAGGCATTCTTCCCCTGCTGCTGGAGATGGGGACAGCAGGCATTCTTTCTCTGCTGGTGGAGGTGGAAACAGCAGTCATTCTTCCTCTGCTGGTGGAGGTAGAAACAGCAGGCATTCTTCCTCTGCTGCTGAAGGTGAAAAGCGTCTTGGCTTTAAATTCCCGCGAAAAATCTAAGCCCCCGTCTGTGCGCTGGACCCGCGTCCCCCCCGTAATAGCCTGGGGGTCTCACTCGCTTTCGAAAAATATCAGCTTTTTTTATATATGCTGAGTGATTGACGGTCAGAGAGGGCTCTTCCCATTTAGTAATGGGTGTCATTCTTTTTCAGGGAACCAGGGTTATGATAATAACCTAATGTTCTTACATGCCGAAAGTTTGGGCTTCGTAATGTTTCTGTGTAGGACAACATGTTGAAATACTTTACAAGAGTAATCAAATGTTTAAAACTAAAAGTTCAAAAGTTTAAAGTGTTTAAAACATTCATACATTCTTTATTAGTATTCTAGTTTCTTTACATTTGTTAGCCTTGCATTTGATCAAAGTTCAATGTAATGGAGCACTGTGCCTTTTAAGAAATTAATAATTTTAACAAGGTGGGTGACGTCACAGATGACATGTGAATATATCCATGGACTTAAGTGTACCGTCCGTAGTTGTAGCTTACTACAAAGATAAGAAATAAAAGAAAATATATCTAAAAAAGCTTTACCATCACTGAAAGAGACACTGCTTTGAGCAAACCTCCGTGAGTAGAAAACAGTTTAATGTTTGTACATATTAAAGAAATAATATGTATTGCTTTATTAAACATTTAACTTGAACAAGAAAAAAAAAAGGTAGGCTAAATAAGTCTTGTGTGTTTCATTTAAGGGTGCAACAAACACAACATATGTTATGATAATAATACATATAGTAATATTTGATACTGTAAATTATTAATTTCAAATTATTCCATGTTGTGTGCAAGTGTTCGATATATGAGGTCAGTGGAGTGTCTTGAGGCATGTACCTTTTTTTATTTTTATTTTTTGCAAATATCAGGACATTTTGTGTTATTTTTTATACTATTTGCTTAATACATGTTAGCTTTAGACAAATTCGAAGTTGACTATAAAGTCTGGTCCTGCAAAAGTCTTGCAATGTGATTTATAGCTGGAATTGAGTAGATTTGGTCGGGGATAGCAACCACTCCCCCTTCTCAACCCACTTGTAGTCAACAAGCCATAGCTGCTTTTTGAAGGCTATATTTATATAAATATATTTATATAATGTAAAAAAAAAAAAAAAAAAAAAAGTAATTACAAATTGTGACAGAGTTTCTTTATTTACAGTATAACTTTGAACAGTTCTGGGTTCCTGTGATGGAAAGATGAGTTCTGGTGATGAATCTTCCTCCCGACCTATGAGGACGCTAAAGAACGGGAGGAGAAGTATCTGGAAGGGCTGGCCTGACAGTTCGTTTCTGGGTCAGGGAAGTGGGTCAGCCTGGAAAGAAGCGCGATTCTGTTGTAAGACCGTATTGATTTGAAAGGTAAACGAGAGGCAGCTGCAAGTAATAAGGCAGCTGCAACCGTTTACCTAGATATCATGCGGGATTACATATAGGGGCCAGGGTAACACTGATCTTTTCCTTCGTTTGAGTAAAAGCTCAGCAGAGAGAAGGACCGAGAGAGGAGCTCTCGTGCAGAAAGAGAAAAGCGTATTGTGTATTGTGTTTTGGGTTTTGTCTGTTTTGTAATTGTCCGTGTTTTGCACCACCAGACAGTTGAAGCACAAATCCGGGGCTGTCGCCGAAGGTCAGCACGATCCGGATCACTACTGCACTACCGTCACGAAATACCTGTGTTTGCACTGACCACCAGCACAATTGCACTCACCCAGGACTGGTGACCGTGTGTTTGTTTTGTCCGGGACTGTGCACTATTATTGCTATCCCCGTGCTTTACACATTGTTGTGTATAGCCGGGGATTTATTATTTAACGGTCACCAGACCTGGATTATAAATAAAAGCACCTTTTTCACTGGAAACTGTTGTCTGCCTGTCACTCCTGCATCGCATCACAGTTACACCTGTTCCCCTCCACTAGCCACTTTGCCACACGTGGTGTCAGATCCGGGATGGACCGCGACGCATTGGCAGAGCTGCTGCAGGCACTAGAGATCAGACGGGATGCAGAGGAGAGACGGAGGGACGAGCGCTATGCGGCGCTCATTGAACGGGTAGGGTTGATCGTTGCCGCAGGAGAGACCTCTGCCGGAACATCATTGATGTCGGCCCCGAAGGCACGGGCCATGAAAATGACGGCGGAGGATGATCCGGAGGCATTTTTGGTGGCGTTCGAGCGGCTGGCAACCGCGGCGGGATGGCCTCGGGAGTTCTGGGCAAGCCAGCTGGGACCTTGCCTGGTCGGGGAAGCGCAGGCAGCTTACCAAGCCCTGAGCGACCAGTACGCCACTGACTATGACCTAGTCAAGCAGGCTATCCTCCGTCGTCTCAACATCACCGTGGAGACCCACTGGACATGGATCCGCGAGTACCGGAGAGCCCCGGAGACACGCCACAGGGTGGTGGCACAGCGTTTGTGCGACCACATGGTCCATTGGCTGACCCCAGAGAAGAAGACCGCTCAACAAATGGGGGAAGCCATTGTGGTGGAACAATTCTGCCATGTGGTCGGCGCTGAAACCCAGGCGTGGGTACGGCGCCACAACCCTGACACCCTGGAGGAGGCGTCAAATTGGCCGAAGATTTTGAGGACTCCTTGATGTCAGCCCGGGTCGGGATCCTGTCAGCCCTTGCCCTGCTCAGGAACCACCCTCTCTCTCCCTCTCCTCCAACACCACCACCATCACCCTCAGTCCCGGCACCCAGACCTCCAAGACCGCCGACCCCGTTGGGCCCCCTTGCCTCCCCCCCCATGGAGACCGAGGTTTGCCCCCAGCTGGGGTAGAGGTGTTGCCCCTGCCCCGTTGCCCTACCAGCAGCGGGACAGATATTTAACCTATGCCCCCTCTGTCCCCCCACTCTGTTTTTGGTGTAACCAGCCCGGACATAGGGCCAGGTCATGCCCCGCTGCTATGGAGTGTGACGTGGCTGCGTGCAACTGGACACTTGGAACGGGTAAGCAGGGAGAAAACGGTTGGGAGAGGCCCTGTCTGATTGACGTGGTTTTAGGGAATGTGAAAACCCACGCGTTAGTGGACACAGGGTGTGAGCAAACCTTGATCAGGACAGCTCTCTTGGGCGGTATGTCGTGGCGGCCACAAGGTCAGGTGGCCATCTCCTGTATCCATGGAGACACGGCGGCATACCCCACCCTAAAAGTATATTTATCGGTAGGACCGATAAAACGTCACCTTGTAGTTGGGGTGGCGGAAAGGTTGCCGCACCCAGTTATTCTGGGCCGAGACTGGCCAAAATTCAAAGAATTGGTGCAAATAATGGCAGTCTCAGCCACACACGTAAACGTGGCAGAAAAAGGGAAAAAGAAACGGATTGGTGATATGTTTCCTTTTCATACTGAAATGTTTTCCCCTCTGTTCCGTCCTAGAAAAACAAATAAGGAGAGACAGACCGCGAAATGGGAGGGAGCGTCTTTGAGACAAGGCTGGGGTCTGGTAGGAGAGCGCTGTAATGGTCACAAACGCCAGTCGAAGGGAGTGGGAACGCAGTGTGACCGAGAGAGTGAGGTTACTGGGCCGACTAGGGCAGAGGTTATTCCAGCCCCTCTCAATGTACCGGACTCGTGGTACTCAAGCGCGGACCTAGTGTGGGGCCAAAAGAACGACCCGTCACTGGTGCACGCTTGGGGGCAGGTCCGGTCCATTGAAGGTAAGGATGTTGATGGCGCTGGGCCACTAGTATATCCACATTTCAGTATAAAGGGGCAATTACTATATAGGGTAAATCTAGCCGCGGGCACAGGACAGCCTGTAACACAATTATTGGTTCCCCCATCTTGTCGGACCGAGGTCATGAGGCTGGCGCATGATATCCCTTTTGCGGGGCACATCGGAGCCGAGAAGACGAGGAAACGGATATTGGCTCGGTCTTCATACTGATGTGTCGAGATATGTAGCCACATGCCCAGACTGCCAGCGAGTAGCACCGGGTCGAGTGCGCCCCGCCCCTTTGATCCCACTGCCGATTATTTCCACTCCGTTCGAGCGCATTGCAATGGACATAATGGGCCCTTTGCTACCTTCTGACTCTGGGTATACGCATATATCAGTAGTGGTGGATTATACAACGCGATACCCGGAGGCAGTTCCATTGAGGTCCACTAGTGCAGCTGCAATAGCCACCGAGTTAGCGCAGATTATGGCTAGAGTAGGGATCCCCAAGGAGATTTTGAGTGATCACGGGACCAATTTTTTGTCCAATACGTTACAGCAGGTGTACAAAATATTAAAAATATGTCCCATCAGGACGTCCGTTTATCATCCACAATCGGACGGTTTGGTTGAACGTTTTAATCAGACCTTAAAGTCGATGCTGAGGCGATTTGTAACACAGGAGCAGAAACATTGGGCATCGCTTCTTCCCTACCTCCTTTTTGCGGTGAGAGAAGTGCCGCAGAGTTCAACGGGGTTCTCCCCCTTTGAGCTCGTGTACGGCCGGCAGCCTCACGGCATTCTCGACCTGCTGAGGGAGGGGTGGTTATAGCCGTTCTTCAGTCTCTAAGGGCAGCCCGGCTGACAGCTAACTTGAGGAAATGTGCGTTTGCCAAAACAGAGACTCAATATTTGGGATTTTTAATGGGGAATGGAAGGGTGAGACCTGTAGTCACCAAAATCCAGGCTTTGGTTGATGCAGCAATCCCCAAAACCAAGACTCAGGTGAGGTCACTACTGGGCTTAGCCGGTTATTACCACCGCTTCATCCCCGAGTACGCCACAGTGGTTAACCCGTTAGTCGACCTCACCAAAAAGAGTGCTCCAAATTTAATTAAATGGTCAGCTGAGTGTCAGGGAGCGTTTGATACTATTAAGCGTACACTTTGCAGGCCCCCACTCTTATCACACCGGATTTCACCAAGAGATTCATCCTCCACACCGACGCATCGGATGTAGGTTTGGGTGCAGTCTTGTCCCAAAAAGTAGCTGGAGTAGAACACCCGATATTGTACCTGAGTAAAAAAAAGTTACCTCGGGAACGCAACTACTCCGTAGTCGAAAAAGAGTGTTTAGCCATTAAATGGGCTACTCACTCTTTACGATACTACCTGCTGGGACACTCATTTGATCTGGTCACAGACCACGCCCCACTCAAGTGGTTAAGCACAATGAAGGACAGCAATGCCCGGATAACTCGTGGTATCTGGCATTGCAGCCCTTCATGTACCATATGGTACACCGTGCGGGGAAAGACGACCAAAATGCGGATTATTTTTCCTGGGAGGGGGGAGTAATGGGGAAGGTAGATTTAGCCGAGTGTTCCTTCGGCTCCACTCTGAGCGGTGGGATATGTGACGGAGAGATGAGTTCTGGTGATGAATCTTCCTCCCAACCTGTGAGGGCGCTAAAGAACGGGAGGAGAAGTATCTGGAAGGGCTGGCCTGACAGTTCGTTTCTGGGTCAGGGAAGTGGGTCAGCCTGGAAAGAAGCGCGACTCTGTTGTAAGACCGTATTGATTTGAAAGGTAAACGAGAGGCAGCTGCAAGTAATAAGGTAGCTGCAACAGTTTACCTAGATATCATGCGGGATTACATATAGGGGCCAGGGTAACGCTGATCTTTTCCTTCATTTGGGTAAAAGCTCAGCAGAGAGAAGGACCGAGAGAGGAGCTCTCATGCAGAAAGAGAAAAGCGTATTGTGTATTGTGTTTTGGGTTTTGTCTGTTTTGTAATTGTCCGTGTTTTGCACCACCAGACAGTTGAAGCACAAATCCGGAGCTGTCGCCGAAGGTCAGCATGATCCGGATCACTACTGCACCACCGTCACGAAATACCTGTGTTTGCACTGACCACCAGCACAATTGCACTCACCCAGGACTGGTGACCGTGTGTTTGTTTTGTTCGGGACTGTGCCCTATTATTGCTATCCCCGCGCTTTACACATTGTTGTGTATAGCTGGGGATTTACTATTTAATGGTCACCAGACCTGGATTATAAATAAAAGCACCTTTTTCACTGAGAACTGTTGTCTATCTGTCACTCCTGCATCGCATCACCGCTACACCTGTTCCCCTCCACTAGCCACTTTGCCACAGTTCCTAACACGTCTGGTGTATAAAGCACGTTCGATAACAAAGGATGGGTTTAAACAGGACGGTACCTTTTTCGTTTATTTGTTACACTGTGTTCTTTTCCACTGGAAACATAGCTTCTTTTAACAAACAATACACAACAAAAATACATCCTAGCTCCTGTTTTGGAGTGCTAACTAAAATTAACATAGATCCCTAACTCAGTCAGACCACTAATCCGGCTTACTGACTTTAAATATATTATTTACAAATCACAGATTTAATATACTTTGTTTTAATGTACACTGTGTTCAGGTCTGTATTTAGTTCCTTACTGTCACACAGACAGCTGTTGTCTTTGAAACATGTCCTTTTATATCTGCCTGGTTTGTTAAATTACTAACAGGTGTATTATCTTAACTGATTGCCGGTCAATCTGTGTTCTTGGATAGCTAAGGCATTCTGGGAGATGTCGTTTTTCATTCCTCATTGCATGTTTTCCCTGGCTTTAACCACAATTCCAACAAGCTTACAGCACACTTAAGCACTTCTCGCAAACCAATCACGGGCAGTGATATTTAGGTCTGTTTTTACTCTCAGGTCCTGGTTCACATTCATCAGTTTTTTTGCATTTTTGTTTTTCTAATGCCACTTGCTACTATCTTCACTTATACAGTGGGTCAGTACTTCGTTGCCTTTTGTTTGGAGGTCCTTTACAATTTGTGCTGCTTTCTGTAAATCATCTTTCTGATATTTTCTATGTGTTGCTGAAGACAATATTTAACAATAAGTAATACTGTAGGCCTACTAAAGCAGAAGCGTGCATGAAGCTCTTCAGCTCTTGGGTAGCTGGGAGTTGGAACCCCTTGTATAGTAATTGGCATGGTTTATATTTCTCAATATTGTCAGGTATGTATCACTGTCAATTCATATATGCATAATACAATACTAAAAAGGTAAGAAATTCAATAGTATGTAAATTATTTAAAATATCTTCTATTATTATGCAAGGGTATCCCCAAGGTACTCCTGCTGCATTTTTTATTAAGTTAACCTTCTTTAACCAGGGAGTAAAAAAAATAATGAAATAAAGTAGGAAACCAGGCCAATCACTTGGTTAAACAGAAGTAGTCAGTGGTTTGTTTCTTTCACACTTTTAATGGGTGAATGAGGAAGAATGAACAGGAGTAAAATGTTTTTAAAACATACCACAGGCACTTTGTTCCAGTGCTATGGGCCTCCAAACCTCCTTGCTACATTATGTTGATCAATAGTGTTTTACCAATATATAAAGAGTGTGTATTTTTAACTTTATTTTTAAAACTGCACTTTTTAGCACCTAATAGGGATTCTGCCTGCTATGATACAGCTCTTGGTTGGCCAAAACTTGGTAACATGGGTTTCAAGGGCCTTTTGTTTTGTAGGCTGCACGAATGCAGTATGCACCCTTTAAACTTTGCAGTTAAGCTGTTTAGCTGATAACTATGACTACCAAAAAAAAAGGTTTTAAATGATAAAGTACACAAGTCAGGATGGTGAATTTCAAGCACCCGAGTATCAATTTGGAGATATTAAACAGCAATATAGGTTCACAATGGAAACATGTGTGACAACATAAAGAAACACTAAATGTGCTTCATGCTCTGTGCTTCAGTAATTTCAGAATAGTTTTTAATTTGAAGTAAACAATGCAGAACAATTACTTGAGCAACTCCACTATAAATTTAAACATCCCATTAAACATCTGGTTCTGTTGTGCAGCTGTACTAAATTGTGTATTGATGGCTTTTACTTCAAGCTATTTCTTAAGGTAATGTGTTAGTAGGTATTATACAATGTTCTCTGAGTGTTAATTAGCTTTTTGCAATTCATAAATTCAAGCTCCCTTTTTGGAACAATATTTCCCTGCAACACTTATAGGTAGCATACTGTATTATATGCTTGTAATATCTGTATGTTTTTGTATTTAAACAAGCAGTATCAAATTAAGATGTTGTAAGAGAGACAGGTTTAGGATCATACATTTTACCGATTTCATCAACCCATACCTGACTATAGCATGGCTATTTTAGAGCATTTTACAGCACTGGGGAATTATTCTGGATTACATAGACCACCTAACCATTTTTACCCCAGGATTACTCTATAAAAAAGTAGTTGATGCAGTTTAGGTTTTCCTGGATCTGTACAATATTCTAACAAATCCATCTGTGGTTTATCCTGGTGAGGTATAGGTTAATCAAATAAACTCTTATAGCACCTTAAATTCATTTTCTGATCAATATTATAAAAAAAAGAAACTTTATGAAAAAAAAAAATATTTATCTGGATATGCAACAGAGTTACTATTGGAGAAAATGCTTTGTCAGTATGACATTTAAATGTTTTGTGAAGGTATTTAACATGCCCTTAACTGGAAGCAAAATAATAAAACCATCCATAACTTACTGTATAGTATCGCACAATTAGTTTGACAACAGCATGAGCAATGGTATTGACTGCATAGTATAGAAATAAAGATTTATAATAATCAGATATGGATTTATTTATTTAACCCTATTGTATCTCACTGGACAATATTAAGATAGCAACAACGACATTCAAACTCAAAATTTAACATCAAAGGCAAATTAAGTCCCACGTGCGGTATGTGCACTTATAGTGTTCCAGTTACATTTAAATGTCCCTTTGGACAAATTATATAAATATAGTAGCATCAGGGACCTTGATCTGAAGTCAACCAATGGGAAGTCAAAATGCCTGACCATTGTCAATCATCCTATTGTTCTTATTCACACAACTCTAAACTTCAACACTACCAGATGTTTACCCATATGCTCGTAAATTATATATATTTTTACATTGGTTGACTTATTATTGGTGAATTTAAAATCCCAAATTAATTGTTGGCATACATGGATGGTCAACATTTTGATGTCAAACAGAATGTGAGGGTGAAACATGGATTGACCCTTTATCTCACACAGCTGATGATCTTATTTAAATATATGCAAAATATTTGAATCATTAAACGATCTCACAAGTGCAGTAGTATGTGGAATGTAGACTAAAGATGGGGCTTTTAATCGTCCTATTTTTTTGTACTCAGGCCCCTTGCTTACTAAATATCTTAGCATCCCTAAATAGCCCTGAGACAGGGTGAGGCCATTCCCATGTGTTTTGGTATATTTTGTGAAACAGTCCACCAAAGCCTGGAGACAATGTGCATTGAGTGCAACGTTCATGCCAGTGTCCCCAAGCCCTTGTTTAATTACCACCTCAAATATCTATGGGTTAGTGTTTGGTTATGTATGTTTAAATATAAAGTAGTGTTTAAAACTATAACTAGTTTTGGTTAAAAAAAATGTCTGTTACCAAGACTCTCAAGGGTTAATTGTGGGCCAGTAGTTACAGTAGGTATTTAATTACTGAGGTGTCGGTTGGTCTGCCCCTTTGTAATAGTAACCTAGACTCAAAGAACTACAATTCAGCGCTTTTTTGCGCATTTTATTATCATAATACTGGACCACACAGCCTCATCATGTTTCTATTCTCTAACAAGCACAACAGGAACAAAACAAAAGGTTTAAACAAACCACTTCTGAACACTATAAATGAAACCTGTCAAGCTCGGACTATCGCAGTGCATTCTTTCTGTGCTCTCTTCCTTCTCCCACTGTTCAGGCTAGGCAAGTGCCTTCACTGAATCATCTCTCCCTAAACAAATGTTCTTTATCTAGGATGTGGTCAGGGGCTAGTTGAGGATCAATAATCCCATTACACCCTGGTCACATTATACAAATAAAACATTTCACACTATTCTAATTAAACAATATGCCCTGCCACATTACGTATACATTGTCATGTACAGAATGTCAGCCAGGAGTCGTACTGATCTGTCAGTTCTCAACTGACATTCCTTGAAGTTATTGATTCTTGTATCAGTCTATGTTTTCATTTTTGACTTGTGAGATGGCTTTATCATTAAAATATGTGGCCTATATTTAAAGAGGAGATGATTAGCTACTCAGGGATACTAAGATATTTAGTGATTAAAGGGTTTGAGTAGGTGTAACTGGGGTGTTCTGTTAGTGCGTAGGGATCCATTGATATATAAGAGGGACACAGAGGTTAAGGCTGAAAAGATGACCAGGTTTTATTAACAGAAAACAAGCAGGTGCAGTGCTAGGTGTCCACTACTAGTGTACCAGCAATGGCAGCCCTAGTCGGGTGGACACACACACACACGTATACAAATTGTATATGCAAAAAGGCTAAACAAAACAGTGGGCAAAACAGCAAAATAAGCAAAAGCTGGCTAAACACTGCCCAGGCACTGCTCCCACTAAAAGGAAGGTCTAGGTCCAAGAACCATCTCCCTAAATGTTCACAGCCCTAAATGAAGTCCTTTGTGCTAAACACTGCAACCCCTGTTACAGTGGGATAAAATGGGCATTCCTGGTCATTTCAAGGCTGGTGACACCACATTTTTCACCGTGGCTGTATATGTTCTGCTGAAAAATGTTCCTGCTTACTTTTAATTTAGAAAACAAAGAACATTCTGAAAGTCTTGCGTACCTTTAGCTACAACTGTAAAAAATACATAATGCACAACTTTACCAAATGTAATCATATCCTTTATTTTGCTTAATAATCCAGCTATAATGGATACTCATGGATAATGTTTCAGAATTTCAGGCTCTTCTGGCGTCTATGCTGCCCTGTGTATGTTAATACTTGCTACTTGAATATAAGCTAAAAGCTATTTACTGTGAAATGTGTCTACCATAAATCAGGGGCTGAAGACACAAAACAGAAAACTCACCTTTCACTTTGCTTTTTGAAACAGCCACTATAATTAGAAGGGAAAGACAAAAAGGATAGATTAGACAGGTTTTGATCAGATAAGAAAGGAAACAAATGGCATCACTGCTGATTCCAATCTAACACAGATCTTTCTAATCTAATTTGTTCTGTTTATTCAAAGATGTAGTTTGTCTTTGTAGGAGTCGAGAAAGCTTTTGATTTGAAATCTGACCAATTATTGACCTCTCATCTAAACCCCATCTCCATTTACTTAACTTATAAGAACAGTAGAGTGAATAGAATTGCTTGCACTAACAATAGAACTGAAAATGTATTACTTTTGACATGCTCATACAACTTTTTTTCCTGCTTACAGAGGAAGTTATTAATCTCTGACATCCTGTCTGGTTCAAAAACCTAATAGTGTTGACAAAATCAGTATTGGGGATAAGATTTTCTTTGCTGTACTGAGTGGTTTGCAAGCATACTCGAAGCATACCAATTGATCTGTCAGTTGCTATACCACAGAAATGTGTAAACAATTCCATGAAACTTGAATGTGCTTAAAATCTGGATTTAGAATCCAGTTTTCCAAGATGCAGAAAAACAAAGTCAGTACAGTCACATCTAAAAAACACAACCGACATATTCTGAAGGGTAAATCTTGATTCTGAATATTAGATTACTGTATCGACTGAGAAAGCACTTATCTGTTTGGGAAGAGATATGAGAAAATAATGTTTTATCATAAACCAAAAATCAGTCAAAGATGTTTTTTTTGGGGGGGAGTGAATTTTGTTCCAGTATCATTGCATTGAATATATGTTGTGTGTTACATACAAGGTAAATGTAATAGTGTTATGTTTTTAATAGGGTAGTGGAAGAAGTTTGCATTATATAGAAAAAGAAACCCAAGGCAGCTCCATTGCATGGGATGTGTATTAAATACAGGATGTGTGCTGTAGTCAAAATATATTTCTTCTCATACCGTATCCTCCACAGTTGGTTGCGGATTTTTTATGGGATCCTTTGCTAGAACTTAAAACCAAACCCTAACCTTTGTTAAAAACCTCATACATAAATCAGAAAACTGGTTTTATAGGCAAGCATTCCCCCGTATCTGCAGAATGTGTTAAAGCTCGTGATGGCATGCTTAAACACAGGATTATATGCTTTAGTCACAATTTAAACAAAACGTGTTTCTGCATCAAATTCCAGGGTAAACAATATTCTCATCGTCCATTTTAACCTGATGAAGGGGCAGTTGTCATAGATGCTTGTGTATATTGTATAATCAAATTGTTAAAACAAAAACCACATTTATTTATTTAATACTCTCCAGGGTATAATCATTGTGATACATCCTCCAACCAATCCAAGCATAAAACATTATGCAATTGTGGCTGCAATTAATGCATTCAATGAAACAACTTTATACTCTACAATTAGTGAACATATCTATTGGAATTGCTGACAATTCTCATACAGTTGCAAATATTGAAAGCATTGAATCCCTTGATTAATAAAACATTGCATTTTTACCAGCAATTTCCTTTTTGTGGGGGGGACCTTAACAGGTTTATTTAACAGTTTGTTTTTTTTGGATGATTTTTTTTTTTTTTTTTTTTTTTTTAATGCTTCAGTACAACATGACATGCTGCGTAATAGATATCTTTCACTAATGTAGGATTATGCATTCACATGTGGCTAGGCAGTGCAAATAATTGACTTATTCCTTCATAAGTGACGTCCAGCTGAGACTAAATATATTAAGATCAAAAAAGCAATCCTTGAAACTCCCGAAGCAAAACAATACGTAAAAAAGAATCTCAAAGAAAAACAAATATAAAGTTCAGAGAAGTACCGTACCGACCTGGTGCTACAAGCATCCAACTGGTACCAAACCGACTGTACCCACCCAGTTCCGACCCACTACCGACCTATATTTACATCCCAGTTTGGTACCAAGCATGACTTGCTGGCTCTTGAACAGCCTCGTTGCTGTCTTTTAGCAGCTGAGGCAGCTACTGTACATTACTTGCAATTTACATAATGCCTGGGTTACAGGCATGCAAGGCCAGCCTGCCTGTGGAGGACAAGCACAGCAGATGCTATTTTGCAATGCAGCTGTGTAGGCTACTCCCCATACCTTTACTAGGTTCTATAGACAATGTCGTGGATCCTCAAAATCCTGGTTTTGGTACTAGCGTGTTAAGGGCGGCTTCCAAGTGCACCCTTACAACACAGGCATAGATGTGATTTTCTCTGTCTATTGTTTAGCCTTTGCTACCTGTTAGTGGGTTCTGAATGGTAATGCACAAGGCAGCCTCTGCTTAGCAGCAATCTTGTCCTTGCGACGGCTTGGGTATACTGACCCATTCGGTAATGGTTACATTTCGTTCTTGAAAGGGAACTTTAGGTTATTATCATAACCCTGGTTCCCTGAAATATAATTCTACCCATTAACCTTCAAGGTCGCTGCGTCTGTGATTGCAGTAGGCTTGAAGGAAAAATGACGCAGAGTTCTGTGTTTGCAGTCCTTTTATAGGGAATGGCAAGTAGTCACTGTATCTGAGTGGTTCATGGTACTGCGGTTTCACTGTCCCTCATTTCATCCTGGTCCGACAGATCTAGTTGTCTGAACTAGTGCTAGAATTCTCTCATTTATGAAATTACTGTCAATCAAGACCTGCACCAACTGTGCACCTGTCATTCAAAGCTCCTTCTGTGAAATTAATGGGTTAACGTGCAAGTAGCATGTAAAAAAAAAAAAAAAACTTTAGCTTAACACGTACGGTGCAATTACTTTGATTTAAAAATGGGACGCAAGAGGAAGACACTTGAGTATTGTGCAGAATACCCTGACTTTGAGGTGAACACAGTGAAGAAACGTGGGACAAGGGATGAAGAAAATATTCTGGTATGCAGTTGTTTTCTTTCCTGATATTATTAGTACATTTATGACATAAACGTGCTTATGTTGAAAATGAAAAAAGGGGTTTCACAAAATGAGACTTTTAAAAGTCTGTGTTTTGAAAGCATCAAGGTCCATTTCAACCATTCTCTGCTTGAATTGAAAAATAACGATAAAAAAGGTAAATTCTCTCAAAAATAAATGTACATTTTAATCGTCGATTTGACAATAAAAAACTGTTAGTAGCAAGTCTAATTACAGCATCACAATCAGTTGGTTTACATGACAATTGTAATATTCTAATATTTTAATTCTTAAAACTGAAAACTGATTTTCTTAAAATGTCACTTTTCTGTGTTTACATGATTAACGATAGAAAATCTAATTAGAATTCAACTGTATACATGGATTGAAATTTTTGGGAAAACGCAGGATATTTTCACATGCAAAGTACTGTAGTAGCCTAAGTAAGATTTGAAGACTGGACATTTCTGCACTAGAACATAAACCAGTCCAAAAGTGCTTTATCGAAGTGTCAGGTCTTAAATTTAAAGATTACTGTCTTATACCTCTATTCAGATTCCCCACAATGTGCAATCAGCCTTTCCAACAACTCATCCTGTTCTATATTACCAGTTTCTTTTGCAGACATTATTTTAAATTATCACGTCATTTTAAAGCTGGAAAACATTTGCTGCTTCAGTATGGGCTATTAACAAATACAGACTGACTACAGATTATTATTATTTTCTCTGTTTTCTAAAACCACAGCAAGAAGTTTGCACATGCGCAGTACGCTATCGGAATACGTTTTCTGAAAAGTGTGTTTACATGATATACATTTTGTTAGTTTTTGGAATTTAATCGGAATTTTCTAGGTGCTGTTTTCAAAAACTGACTTTCGGGGAATATTCCGATACATTTTCCGAAAACTGTGTTAACATGACTTTTGATATCAGAATTATTTTTCCGAAATCTTAGTTTTCCTAAAAATAACAGAATTCTTATGCTTGTGTAGACACACTGATTGATAACCAGTGGCAACAAGTTTTCTCTTGCAGGTGATATATTTCACATATAAAGTATCACCTCATGTGTTCTTTTCAGAAGTGTATTCATGGTAAAGCATGTTATTGGCTGTAAAGCTCGTGAAAACAGGAGAAGCACAAGAGGGGACAATTTCACCATTCAGGTAAAATGACCAAGAAAGAGCAAGAATATATGCTTTATTGATTCATTCTAGTGTAGTACCAGATATCAGACCCCATTCATAAACAAATGTATAGACTTTTTAAATGACTGTGGCAGAACACAGCTCTGTCGTTTAGAAATTGGCAGGGATGGGGTTAATTTCCCCTAGCTGTCTGGGTTTATTATGTTCAGGTGGCTGGGGTTGATTAGTTGATTAAATGAGTAACTTAATTAACAATCAATCAGCGCCCAGCCACCTGACATAAAAGGAGGTCTTTACTTCTCATTTGGAGGAGGGAGCTGAGGAAGCAGGTTGGTGTTGGTGTTGGTGTTGGTGTTGGTGTTGGTGTTGGTGTTGGTGTTGGTGTGCTCATATATATATATATATATATATATATATATATATATATATATATATATATATATATATATATATATAAAAATAATTTGCAATTTTTTTTTTTAAAAATGGGAAAGAAGAGCAGACAGCGGCAAAGGCAGGAAAAGCAGCAGCAGCTGAAGAAATGTAAGCTGCTGCAGCCACCGCTGGAGGACCCGGCCAGCCTCTTCCCCTGGTGTTCCTGGTGCGGGAAGGAGGATCATTGTTGGCGGTCCTGCCCAGTCGTGCCATCGGCAAACTGGTGTGGTCGGTGTGAGGAGGACGGCCACAACTGGGCAGGATTCCCCTACAACCAGGCCCAGGAAGAGGTGCAGTATTCACCCTGGGCATCAGGGGCCACCCCACTACCTCCAGCACCACCACCTTCACCACCGTCCAATAAGATCTGGGACTGGTTGATGCACCCTGAGGCAGACCTCATCCACGATCTCCCCATAGTTATCAACACGCTGTGGCATCGAGATGGGGAGAGGTGGGAACAGTGGGAGGAACAACACCACCCGGCGTCCTTCCGAGAGGTTGCCCTCATGATGGTTAATTGTCTGGCGGTAGACATGGGAGATGCCCCGGTCACTCCAACAAAGAGGGAGGAGCCGCCGCTCCCAGAGCCCAGAGAGGGAGGAGCCGCCGCTCCCAGAGCCCAGAGAGGGAGGAGCCGCCGCTCCCAGAGCCCTGAGAGAGAGGAGCTATGGCCCAAGGATGCCGGCCTTGCACCTCCCAAGGATGCCGGCCTTGCACCTCCCAAGGATGCCGGCCTTGCACCGTTCAGGGATGACGCATTTGGATCGCCTGGGGTTGCCTGCTGCTCCGCATCGCTTGGGACTGCTGGTGTCTCCTTTTTGTTTTCTAGGTTTGCGGAGGGATTCTTTCAAACTGCACATTTCTGACATATAGCAAAAACATGAACACATAAAGGTGCCTTCTCTAAAAAAAACTCCAAATGTTATCCATTTACTATCAATGCAAAACCATTGCATGTGGTACTGTTCTTCAATTTACCTAAAATATGGCGCAATGCTGTCTACACTGACATCACATTGATTTTTTTTGTGTTAAAAGACCTTACCCACAGTAACACTTTGTTATGCTTAAATGCTAAGCAGAAAATGAAGTGAGCCGGCCGTCTGTCACAGGGGGATTTACCTGTACAATGCTGCACTCCTCACAGTCAGCTTTTGAGCATCTAAAGTATAAACACTTCTAAAAACATCAAAGAGCGCACCAACCAGCAAAGGATGAGGACAGTAGAAGTGATTAAATCAATGACCCAGGTCCATGTGGACAAGGTGACTTAAATGTCAACTGACATCAAATTTAATAGGGAACATCATGTCAGAAGCGAGCAAAAACCAAATTTGCAGAAACAAGGGTGTCAGCATAGTGGGAGTCCAACAGGAGTGAACTGGATTAAGAGGAATAAGAGGTCCTCTTCAGGCCAAGCTCTGGTGGGCAAGATAAGTTAATAACAAAAGACATGAAGGTTGTATGCAGTCCTGTGACAGAAATACAATGAACCTTGGTTGTAAATCTCCCTCCTGACCTGTGAGGGTACTAAGCGAGGATAGAGTTTTGGACGAGCTGGCTTGACAGTTCTTTCCCCAGGTCGTGAAGTCGGTGGGACTATAAAAAGACGAGACTCTGTTGCAAGAACATATTGACCTGGTAGGGAAACAATGTAAATTGTAAAGGCAGCTGCATTCGTTTACCAAGGGGTCATGCGTGACAGCATATAAGGGGGATGGAGAATCGTAATCTGTTCCTTCATTTGGTTTGTAGTGAGTAAAAGCCAGAAGGACAGTAAAAGTGTATTGTTGCCAGAAATCGTGAGTGTTGTGTTTTTGTTTGTAATTGCCTTGTACATTTCCAGGCAGTTAACACAGTTCCGGAGCTGTCGCCGGGGGCCAGCACGAAACCAGACAACACTGCACCTCTGTCACAAATAAAACTGTATTTGTAATAATAACAGATTATTATTTGCAGGGCAACACAGGGATTATAAATTAAGTAATACACACCACTGTACTACTTGTCTCCACTATTATTTACTGTTTGTTTTGCCGTCAGGCACTGGACTTAAAAATACGTAAAACAAACCTTTTCACCTGGATTACAATGGTCTGTTCTTTAATCACATGCACCTGCACACTATCAACCACTTTGCCACAAGTCTTCATAACACTATCCAAGGGAACACACACTGTAATACACAGACGTAATCAAAGCAAGCCCCAAGGGTAGCAAAATAGACCTGACCCACACTTCCCACTCCCCACAATGACTCAATAACACACTTTGGTAGGACCTGGCTCTAAACAAGTTTTCACCATAGCACAGCCAAACAGGTTTGTTTACTCAGATGTTGTATACCGACCTTTTCTCAGTAAATTATGCACTTCATTTTTCTTCCTACCATTTTATCATAGTACTTAAGCCATGGGGTACAGTGGGGCCCTAAAAGTTTACCATATACTTTACCACAATTATATATCTATATATAGGGCTGCTCTGATTAACAGATTAATTGGACCAATTAATCAATGAAAGAGTTGATCGTAGATTTTTTTTTTTACTATTTAATTGTGCAGAATTTTATTTTTGTATGTAAAATAAAACCAACCAATAGAAGATCTGCATTTTCTCCATGGCAGTCTAATCATAAGTGAGCAGAGGCAAGACATAAACAGTTGAAGGTATTCTCTGCCTCGGGTGACGAGCTTCGGTAAGTTTAACCAACGGGAGAGTCAAAGATCTGCCCTGGTTTTGCAGCTGTCCAATCATGAGTGAGCAGAGGTGGGACATATATATTTGAGGCCCTAAGTGGTGTAACAATAGTTGAATTTTGTGTGACGTTGTTTATTATAGAGCATTATTGAGAATTAAATTGAGAACATCAGAGTAATATTTTGATTTACATTTGTACAAAATAAAAATAAAAAGTCACCAGACAAAAGTCATCTAGGTAGACCACACAGGTTGAGCGGGGGATGCCACTGATGACATGTTCCATGAGGCGCTCGAAAGTGGCAGGGGCACTGCACAGCCCGAATGGTGAACTGCCAGAATATGTGCCCCGTGGTGAAACCCATCTTTGGCTGGGCCTCGGGGGGCTAGCTTGACTTACCAGTAGTCACTGTGCAGGTCGAGTGAAGATTGGAAGCCCAAGATTTTGTCCAGGGCCTCATTGATTTGGTGGTAGCGGGTAAACATCCTTCTTCGTGACAGCATTGAGTCACCGGTAGTCAACAGAAAAATGGAGGCTGCCATCTTTCTTCGGCGAGAGCACTATGAGAGCCACCCAGGGGCTGTCGGATGGCTCGATCACCCCATTACCATCTAGGTGGGGCATCTCACATGGTGATGTGGTGCAGGACCAACCCCGCGAGGCAGTTTCTCAGCCCGTACATCTCTTGTCGCTCATGACAAGGTTTTCTCCCCAAACCAGGGCCAGCTTTTTGAGCCGTTTCATCTTTATCCCACTTTCCATGTATCCCCTTATATATCGTCGCTCCCTCCGCCCCTTACTCAGACCCTCCCCCCCCCGACCCACACATCTTTTGAACCACACCTGCACCCCAATTCCCCTACACATACATCCACACACCATGCAACCCCTGCAGGCACACACCACCATGCAATCTCTTGCACATGCACACACACACACACCCCCTCTACACTATCCTGATTCTGCCCCTCCCCCCAGAAAGAGGTAAAGACTATATTGCCCATTTTTTCTCACTAGACCCCGTACTTACTAAATGCCCTGGTATCTCTGAAAGTATGGTTGAAGCGACTAGATTCTTGATCCAGGATTTCTCTTAAAAAACACTTCATGGCTATATCTAAAAGAGCTTTTGTCCCCATATGTACCGAGATATGCTTAGAAATAAAATACATTTTATTGTAAATTTTGTTTTTATTGACTTGTAAAGTGCTTTGAGATACTGCAGTAAGAAAGGCGCTATATAAATAAACTTACTTAGTCCACCTCAACTAAACCTACCAATTTACTTATCTGTCAACTGAATTTTTGGAAGGTAAATCTATATAATAAATACAATATTATGTGTTTGGACAGAGTCAGGGTGCTTTATATTGCTATAGCAAGGCTATCAATAAGGAAAACAATATTATTTGCATTAGTGCAGTATCGATACATTTTTTTATGTTACAAATAGGCTATATAGTATGTGTATGCAGACCTGTGTTAAGTATATTCCATCTGCACTGTTGGAATAAAGTAAACAAATTAGTTTCTGTGTTTATTTGCTTCACTAGCCATATTGTTTATGGCTGAGGCTACAATTTTGGCACAGTAATTATTTGTACATTTCACAGGTGAGGTGCGGCAATAAAACAAGAATAATGTAGTTTTAGTTACATCAGGATACACACAAGCTTTTAAATGCTACACCAAAATCAACAATATAAAGACTATTGCTTTTGACTTCTGACAAGATTAAATGTTACTTTTAGAGTACAAAACTCAATCACAAGGAAAATCGACAATATGGTAAGCAATATATGAACATCCAAATATAAAGCAATAAAAATAACAAAACGCACAATTATTGCTTCTTATTAGAAAACAACGACAGTATAACCCCCTGAAAAGCTCCTTCCACCTTCCACCGTCATTAAAACTCCTAAAAATCTTTATAGAATACAAGACAAACGAAGAAATATAGAGCAACAACACAGAGATTAATAATGAATATAATCAGAAATAACGTCCAAGTCCATAAAGTAGAGGTCTTCATAGGGCCAAAATAATAAACCCGACCCGAAGAACGAGTCATCAATTTTTCCTTTCCCCAGCTAGGATGTATTGCCTACACTACAGAGTATTATAAAGCAGCGTCAACCTAGAAATTTCTGTCTGTGTGAAAATCATTTTTTATACCATTATGAAACTACACAAAGGGGAAACACAGAAATATAATGTTTTTGTGTCAGATGATGAAAAATACACTTATCTGAAATCAAATGCGCTGAAGCACAATCTCTTAAATGCGTCATATTAAAGACTTAATAAAAGTGCAAACGCAATGAAAGTGAAATATAACATGTCTGTTTTGCAAAACAAATATAAATAATACTAAATGTACTATTTAAGATACAGTTCCAGCAATGTCTAAATCAGTTTGGCCGATTTTACCCAAATTGAAGTAAAAGTAGATACTATAGTCCAGATCATTGAAAAACAA
Organism: Polyodon spathula; assembly: GCF_017654505.1. NCBI lineage: Eukaryota > Metazoa > Chordata > Actinopteri > Acipenseriformes > Polyodontidae > Polyodon > Polyodon spathula. Next base: position 12,334,458 of record NC_054542.1, on the reverse strand, counting down.
TGTCCAATAACTTGAACTTGAAGCTTATCTATAAAACATCTGTAAGGTAAACGGTTCCCCCACTACTTTAATGAAAATGTATTTGAGTTCGTTTCTCAGAGTCAAATGGTAGTGACTCAGACACGACTACACAAGTCTGAGAGAGAGAGAGAGAGAGAGAGAGAGAGAGAATGAATAATGCAGAGTAGTGTGTGATATGAGAATTAATGCCCACTTGAGCGGTGAAATGCTTCATAAACCCAGAGGGCGAAGCCCGAGTGTTTTATCCAAGCATCCCACCCTGAGAGTTGGGCATTCAGTATCACACACTACCCATGCTGTATTTTATGTAACCTCTGGCGAGCATTGTTTTCCTACCAGAGTTCAAAAGTTCTGTGTTGCTTGTTGTCGAATTCCAGTTTGATAACTCTTGCTGGGGTCACACTCTGTTGCTGGTGTTAAGAGTGTGAGTTTCCTGTAATAACCAGACAGTTATTGCGGAAAATAGTGACAGGGTGAGCTTATTAATTATTAATTATGCTTCATATTGGGACAACTGCACATGCAAAAATCTCCTCCAGTGGACCACCACAGCGAAGGGGGAAAAAAGACAGCAACTCCTGTTAAAATCAAATCCATATCCAGAGAACTCTCAATAAAAGCAATCTTCTTTATTTTGTATCTTTAAATCTTCACAGCAAACATAGCTAACATGTTTCAACCTATAGGTCTTCTTCAGAGCATAAAAAGAAAGGTAAGTACCTATTCCTTAAATAATCATTATTTATTTCATCTGAACATAAAAAAATGAAAACATTAAGCAGATCACATTTCAATTAGACACAAAGGTAGATCTCAGCAATCAGCAATTAGCAAATAACACAGTCTTAATGGCAGCAGTAGCAGACAAACACAAAGTTAATGAAACAATCTACATTCAAATATATGATCCATAATAATTTATCCAATCTAGCATAACAATAAACAATTACACAGTTCATATCAAGGGACAAAGATTAAACTCCTCACCATAAGTGGACACATTTCCAATAAACACAAGAACATAGTTATCAGTTATCAATTAACAGTTTTAGTTTAATATAAAGCAGTCTATCTAATCTCACATATTAGTGAATATAAGCCTGCATTTTATATTAAAGAACACAAGTTTAGTTCCTCATTAAGTCCAAGTGTTTCCAATGTTTGTAATGCAAGTGTCCAATATGCCTCTCTGCAATAGGGGCTTTACTAAACTTCCACTAGAAGCAGGTACATTAACCTTCTCCACACCCACAAGCAGTAGCGAGTGTGGAGAAAATCCATGTTCAGCTTTTTTGTAGTGTTTAGCAATAGAGTAGTCCTGAGTAATATTTCTAATAGCTGCTTTATGTTCATCAATACATAATTGTAAAAGCTCTTTTTGTCTGACCAGCTTATACCAGCCACAAGAGCATGTCAACATATAAATTACGCCAATAGTGTTGTAATTGATAAAGCCTTTAATTTAAATTTTCTTACCAGATCTAGGATGGGAAATCTGTTTGGTATTGATTGTATTGGAGCAATGTGTTCAATAGCCACATTTAAAATTATGCAGGGGGAGTTGGCAACCATGTTTTAGTTTGATCTATTTTAGAACTAAACCAGTTTGCCTCTATTTCTATCACGTTTGAATGCAAACCGTGGTGAACTATCTTGTATTATTTCTTTGAGAGAAATCACTTTTTAAAATATGCCAATACTTTTCACATTGTTAGATAGATAAATTCAGTCGAGAAACAAAGTTTTATCATTTTTAGTACTCTGTGTTTTCTTTTGAAGTAGATTTACGATCAAAACATGTAGTAGTCTGCTCAATTAATACATCTAGATCTCGATTCACGAAATTAAAGAATGTCACGATACTAGGATTCAGATTCATATTTCGAAGAAAATTCTGTTAATTTTGCATATCGGAGTCGATGACAGCTTTCGACAAAGTAAATATTAATGTAATTGATGTGTAAACTTAAAACAATCTACCTTAAGACCCAAAACATTAACACTGCCTGTTGGAACAAATGAGAGACCTCAATTTAACACAGATAATGTAACTGTGGTGGAGTCAAAGGTGTGTCTGATATGTATGACTGCCAATTTTTCTTTCACTGGCACTGTGAACACCTTAGTTCCATCATTCCTTCTCTTTCTCCACTGGCCCCTCCTGACCTTCTTAGGTTGGGTGCTCTGATTTTCCCCATGGTCTAGGATTGTTCTGGTTTGGTTTTTGGTAGTGTCTAAAAAATTGGAAGAGTGTCCACTATCCACGTCACTTTGATCAGTTTGTTCACGATCACTAGCAGATGAAAGCAGAAAATCCTTTGTATCCATGTTTAAACTTCCTAAAGCAGAATTTTAGTTTTTTCTGGGATCCATTACATTTGTAAACTGTTACTTCTTTATAGTCTATTGCATCTCTTAGGAATTTTTGAATTCTTTCAGATCATTTTGAAAATGGTCCATTTGTATCCTTTATTTTCATTTCCATTTCTCTGTAAGCTACAGGGTCCTTTCTCTCCCTTAAAGTTTGTTCCAGTGCCACCATATCTTGTCTGTTCTACTGTTAACAATATGAGGTCCAATGCACACTTGTTCAACTGATTGTTTCATTAACTTTGAGATTGTCTGTTTGCTGCTTCTGCCGTTAAGACTGTGTTATTTGTTAATTGCTGATTGCTGCGATCTACCTTTGTGTCTAATTGGAATGTGATCTGTTTAATGTTTTTTTTTTTTAATGTTCAGCTGAAATGAATAATTATTATTTAAGGGTTATGTACTTACCTTTCTTTTCTATACTCTGAAGAAGACCTATGGGTTGAAATATGTTAGCTATGTTTGCTGTGAAGTTTTAAAGATATGAAATAAAGATTATTGCTATTATTGAGAACTCTGTGGATACGGACTCTTTTCTTCCCCTTCTCTCAAGCTGTCCACTGGAAATTTTATATATATATATATATTCACATTTTGTTGTGTCAGTGCCTCAGAGTTTTATGCATTTAAATGAGGATTTTTTCCACTTATCTACAAACCATACTTCACATTGTTAAGGGGAAAAAGTTTTCATTAAAAAAAATAATTATATATTAAAAATACAAAACTGAAAGATCATAATTGGATAAGTCTCCACCCCCCTGAGTTAATACTTGGTGGAAGCAACTTTGGCAGAAATTACAGATGGAAATCTGTTGGGATAGGTGTCTACCAACTTTGCATACCTAGATTTGGCATTATTTGACCATTCATCTTTACAAAACTGTTCAAGCTGTCAAGTTCCTTGGAGCGTTGATGGACAGCAATCTTTAAGTCATGCCACACATTTTTGATTGGATTTAGGTCCGGGCTCTGACTGGGCCACTCAAGGACATTTACATTTTGTCAGACCACAAATCTTTTTGCCACATGGCTACAGAATCTCCTGAGTGTTTTTTTTTTTTTTTTTGCATACTTCAAATGGGATTCAAGGTTGGCTTTCTTGAGTAATGGTTTCCTTCTTGCCACCCTACCATACAGGCCAGATTTGTGGAGTGCTTGGGATATTGTTGTCACATGCACACTTTGACCAGTCTTGGCCATAAAAGCCTGTAGCTCTTGTAAAGTTGCCATTGGCCTCTTGGTAGCCTCTCTGATCAGTCTCCTTCTTGCTCGGTAATCCAGTTTGGAAGGACGGCCTGGTCTATGCCTTTCAATAACTTTGTCCCAGAGTTCTTTTGAAAGTGCCTTAGTGATCATGGTTGAGTCTTTGCTTTGAAATACACTACCCAGCAGAGGGAAGCTAGAGGAACTGCTGGATTTATCCTGAAATCATGTGAATCACTACAATTTAACACAGGTAGAGGCCACTTTACTTGGTGTGTGATTTTGAAGGCGAATGGTTAACTAGGATTGCTATTACGAGGGGGGTGGACACTTATCCAACCAAGCTATTTCAGTTTTTATTTTTAATTCATTTTCTCCAAATTTCTAGAATATTTTTTTCACTTGGAAGTTGTGGGGTAGGCTGTGTAGATAAATGAAAAAAAAAAACTATTTTAATGCATTTTAATTCCAGGCTATAAGGCAACAAAAGGTGACAATTTTTAAAGGGGATGTAGACTTTCTATAAGCACTGTATGGATATAAAAATAGCATGGCACAAAATAAAAAGTATTTCTCGGCAGCCTGTCAAATTGCTGTTTGTGTACATGGGTATTCACATCTATGTTGCCGATCGTTAATGCACACATCACTTCTCAAATTTAAGACACAAGCCATTTTTTTGAAGAAAAGATTGGTTTTAAAAACTTGTCTAAAATTTGAAGGAATACATTACTTTTTTAAAATACAAGACAATGGCAAGGCACGTCAAATAAACAGCTACCTGTCTTAAGTAATCACAGATGTTCAGCCCACAGACTGACTGATTCAATTTAGTTTCACAGTTAAAAAAATCTGAGATTTACACAGTGGATTGAATTGCATGGCAGGTGGCGTGGGATATCTTTTGTTGGTATTTAATTTTGCTGTATTCTAAGAAAAAAAACAAAATGAAAAAAAGAAACTGTTGGTGTTATACCAGCAGGGTCTTAAATGCGATCCTCATTTCAATAATGGGGTGCATAGTTATTTATTCCACCAAATTATAATATTCTACTTGTAACAATTATATTCAAACAGCATATAATGTGTTTCCCCACTGAGATGGAGTAGATGCAAGAGCTTTGAAAGCCATCATCTCAGAATTACATTGCTGTAACAATCAGGTTACATGGTGTCCAAGAAAAGAACCCAATTACTCTCAACAACTGAATAAATGGGAAAATTGCTTGGTCTATTGAATATTACTACTAGGACTGAGCAATTGAGACTGAACTAACATAAACAGAACTACAGGAGAATTAAAGATACTAGAATTGTGAAGTGGACTTTTTTTACAAAATGGATTACATTCTAATAACACAATTTCCCTTTCTGAGAAGTTAGATAGTAACCAAAGCATTCAGAGCTATCCAGTATTAAAATACATAGTATTATCTCCACTATGTACCATTAGATAGTCTCTTTATAATCCCTTTGCAGCCACCATCAGCTATGCTCGATTCCTTGAATGGTGTTTGGGTAGCCACCATCGACTACATTCAATTCTATTCCATGCCCAGCTTCCCTTCTTAGCTGTGTAACTAAAAGAGTCCATCATCACACTGCATCAAACTTTTCAGACAGGCAGGCAAGGCCTTTGCAAAGCTTTTGTTTCTGTTTATTATTATTATTACACCATGTAACAATTTTTTATTTGTTTTTGTGTTCCTGGGTAGTAAGTGTTTGATTGACGTGGTGTCTTTTTTTTCATTATTGTTACAAGCACTCAAGGAACAGTTACATATAAAATGACACGTTCGTTCCTCATTTTTTTTATATTTCAGTATACATGCAACTACTTTTTTAGTTTCAAGGTAGTTATAGTTATCACTCATATCTGTGTGTGGTGACTATGTAGGTATATGTATCGTATTCCCTATGATCTACTGTTGTTTGATGCAAAGTTTTTAGCTTTGATGCAGTGACCAATACCAAAACATGGTAGAGAATTATCCATAATGCTACTGATTTTCTTTTGTTTACTAAATAAGAAACATGAAGTCATGTTATGGAAAGTGTTACAATAACTATGTTAATACATTTGCTAAATGATTAGGTAGTTGGAAGTGATAGGACGGCTGAATGATGAGGTCCCCAGACCAGAAAGCTGACAGAGACACACAGGCTGCTACTACTGGTGAAAGAGCACTGGTGCGTTGTTTCTATTGAAAACAAAAATAAATTAAAAAGGTAGTACAAAAATACTACTGCTCACAGAGCTAAAATACATCTCAACACAAACTGACACCAACAAATATTGTGCTGGTACTTCCCAGCAGGAGTATCAATTGCTTTCTTATTAAAGAAAATAAAAAATCTAGTAGAAGATAAAATAAAATAACGTACAGCAGGATCTCCCAGGGCTGGCCCTGCAGCAACTGGCAAAGGTTCGAAAACCAGATTCTCTTGGGCCATCTGGAGGCCACCAGGGGAATCGTTGCTTTATCTCTCGAGAAAGGCAGGGAGCAGTTGTATCGGTGGGAAAGCATATAAAATCGCTTTGGGCCATTCTTTGGCTAGGATGTCGATGCCTAGTGGACCTCCGAAACGGTCGATGCAAAGAGATCGCCCCGGGCTTCCCCGAAGCGATCCTGAATGCGTTGCACCACCTCAAGAGGAAGTCCGCCACCCATTTCACCACTCTGGGGCGGTGAACATCCCACAGGGACAATAAATGCTTCTGTGCCCAGATCAGCTGCCAAAAGGCTATGTGGTGTAACTCCGGGGACCGAAGCCCACCCCGGTGGTTCACGTACGCCACTACTGACATACTGTCGCTGCGCACAAGGACATGTCTGTTTTTGAACACAGGAAGGGGTGCCGAACGATCCCAGGAGGAGCGTACCTCCTCCATGAAATCCGGGAATGCTCGAAAGGGATGAGGGCAAGGAGACACAACCTTTGTCCTGAACACAGATTGGCATGGCTCAGCTAATGTTGCCCAAGAGACCTGCAAAAAGTTTGCAGCACATCCCATCAGGGCTGACATGGAACTCGAAAACAGAAGCGCGCTAGCTTCCGAGGCAACCTCAGAGCTGGGCTCTGTCTCGGTAGAGAGTGCAGGCTCCTCTCCTTCCAACATGTCAGTGGGGAAGTAGTCCTCATTCCAGGAGACCGCTATAGAGAGCGTGTCCTCCTCCTCTGCTGTCCATGTCGACGATTCCAGCTCACTCTGAACTCCCTTGGAGGAGACAGGGCCTGGTACTGGGACAGGCACTGGCGGAACCGTGGGCGGAGCGACATTCCTTGGCATTGTATACCGTTTTGCACTGAGTGTAAGCATGGGAGCGCCTATGCACTGAGCACACCGAGCGTGCCGAATGCCTTGTGTACTGATTATTGTGTGATACCCAAAGTACCATGCCCACTGCGTGCACCAAACACGTTTGCACCACGCGCACTGCGTGCACCGAGGCACCAAAGTACCAAGGGCTGAGCGTGCACCAAGGTACCGAAGCGTCGGGGCAGCTAATGCAGCGGTGCCTACCCTACCCAGCATGCAGCATGCCCCAGGCGAGACACATAGGCCGAAGCTGCCGTGCCGTGAGCTCAGTTAGTTCGAAAAAGAACAGAGCAGAATGGAGAACTTTTTTTTTTTTTAAGGCCAAACAAACCGAGATGGGTGGGCCGAGGCAGCAAGTGAGGTTTACTCAACAGCAGGGCAGGCTAAAGCACTGATGGAGGGACACATGACTGACTGTTTTTTTTTTTTTTTTTGCCCAAGTTGAGTGAATAACAGCCGGCAGAGTCACTGAATGAACTGTGTTCTCCCTGAAGGTATATTTTGAAAGACAACATACGCACACATCAATACTGCACTGGCAGTCACGCTCATATGACGGACAACCAAGAAAAAACGGCCTGCGATACAAGCGAAGCAGACCGTAAGTATAAGAAAAAAGAAACTCAAATGGAGCCGCCGATTCCACGAGAGAAGAGCTCTTTCGAAACACACTCGAGTTAGTGACACAAAAGCATACAAAAGTATTGGTTGGAGTTCATCTTCGCATTGAAAAGGGAACGTGTGGTTTTGTTGAAATGAATAAACTGCTTAGCGGTCCTGTGCTAGTGTAAGTGTGGGTAAAAGTAAACTAGTCTTTTGTTTTGTGTTCTGTTTATCTATGTGAATAAAAGTGCACAAAAGTGCGAAATGTGCAGTTCTGGTATCTGAGTCTGCTGCTTTAAGGGTGCAAACCAGCGTTAGTAGGGATGTTTCATTATTGTGTGTGTGTGTGTGTGTGTGTGTGTGTGTGTGTGTGTGTGTGTGTGTGTGTGTGTGTGTGTGTGTGTGTGTGTGTTTGTGTTAAGTTTTGAGCCAATGAGTTCATTACTAGCTCAAAACCAATGAGACATATTTTTGTGAGGTAATATTTTCGGGCCCATATTATTATTTTCTATATTCTATGTTTCTTACCTTTAAGAAACATAGAATACCCTTAAGTTGTTTTTGTTTGGCTGGGGTAGTTTATTTTGTTTGTGTAAATTGTAAATTGGGCTGCTGTACAAAATGCTGCATTCATAGTTATGTCTGTGCAACGCTGCTAAGGAGAGAACTTGGTTTAAAGTTATCCCCATTTTTGTCCAGGTCTTTTTGAGGTATCTGGTGAAATCCTCTTATTATTCCCACTGAACACAAATATAACTTTGTGATGTTTATGTGAGTAAGTGTTTTTCTTGCTCTTTTAAAAATGTTTGTTTAAATTCATCCTATGTTTGATTTGATTGCAGATGCCACATTTTTGCAAAAATAAAGGTCTAAGTAGAGAACATCACTAAGAGCGCACAAGAAAAAAAAAAAGAGGAACCAGGAATTTGACAGCCCAGCAACCCTTATGAATAAGCAGGGGTCCTCACATGATATATTTCTGTTGTCCCTGGCAATCAAATAATAAAGAGGATTTATCTAGTAAAACTTATACTCATGTGTATACATTTCTATGCAGTATTAAGAATCACCACTGTCTAATTAATTAAAATAGACCACTGAATCTCAATTGGTTTCTAAAAATAGAAAGTGTTGAAAGCATGGAGCTAATGTGAGTGGTCTACCACACACACACCCAGCTAACAACACAACCACCATGTTTAACCTCATTTAATAATAAAACTACTAAATAATTACAAGTCATAGTGGAGATCAGAGGCGAAATTCTGCCGGTACTCAATACCGGGACTTATTTGATCTGTTTTTTATCCAATGTGCATGCTTACTCAGTCACCTAGCATTCTGTTGGAAAACATCCTCGTCACGAAAGTGTTAAATTAAACTCTTCAGAAATCCAGTTGGTTAATGATTCAGAAGATGAGTGACCATTCCAGTTTAATTCATTCATTCTATGATAAAAGTCTAGCTATTGTTTTGGTAATCAGTATTGTTGATCTTAATGTAAAATGAAAAAAGACATACTTTCATTTCTATAATATCTAAAAGAAGGTCTATTCGATTTGGTACTTTTTTCACCAAGCGAATGTTCTCTTGTTAATAAACTAAACTATGTGGATTCATAATATAGAGTGGAACAGTGTTACCGTTTCTACACTCATGCACCGGGGAAAGGAAACATGTTTACTTGTCTTTCAAAAGAAATTTCTTTTGAAATGCTCTTAGTCTTAATTGATGTTATACTATACTATGTAGGCCCCAATACACTCTATAGCTATAATAAAAGCACATTTTATTAGAGTGGGAAAATCTTACAGAAGCATTATAAAAACTGGAACTTTCAATTTTATAACTGAAGTATTTCCATGCTGATGTGCAAATCTGAAAAAAAATTCTCCTGAAAAGACTTCTCAAAGCTGATTGCCATGAAGTGTGCGGGGGAAGAAAATCACGCTATGATGAAAAACCAATTGAAGAAGGTGTATGTGTATCACCCTCTTAAGAAATCTTGAAACAAAACCTCTCTCTAGAGAAATTTACTGCAGAGTGGAATATTACTTATAGTGTAATGTTTAAATGTTTAAGGGTTAACTTTAAGTGTTGCATTACAGTTCATGACTGAGTGGTACATAGATTTCCTTATTGTCAGCTTCCTTCTTTATGATTAATTGGTTATAATGTATCTATTATTTTTTAGGCTTATTTTGTATTTAAAAATGTATCGTGTACTGATATCTAGGCATTTTGGTATGTATTCATTGGAACTCAAATTGTCTCCATTTTTTGTATGTCTATGGCTGTGTATATGAGTACCTGCACTTTTGTGTTGAACATTTTTTCCCTGGTGGAGATGAATTAGTTTGTATCTATGTATGGAAGCCTCTATGTAAGTAAGAAAAAAGTAACCTGTAAATGTAAAACACATTTTCAATATTATAAGAAGATCATACAAACAGCCCTGTATCCTAAAATACTACATGTATTTTCTCTTGCATCTTTTTTATACTCATGTTATCTCTTTAACCTGTTTATGTCCAGTCTTAACAAATGTTCTTTTGATGTCAGCTTTCCAGTTTGTTTCCATGGATACCAAAACTCAGTCTTTTTCAAATCATCATTCAGTAACCTAACTATTAAAAGGTATGCATTACATTTATTTCATCTCTGGTTCTCATTCTTAAATATATAACCCAGGAAAGAGGTCTTGTCATCCCAAACAAAACATGTTCAAAATATTTTTTGCACAACTCAGCTGCAGTTCTGTAGAATGATACTTCTTCACCATCCTTCTGAAATACAATCTCTAAATCCCCTTTTAATCTATGCAATCTATAATCTGTATAGCCATGAAAGCAAAGTGCCCAAATCTGATCTCCTGTGATAATACTACTTCATAACTTCACTACCAAAGAGCTTCAATAGGATTACATGAAACTGCATTCCTCGATCCAGTCCCATGCTGGGGTTGCAACATACTGTACTAATCTGGGTGTTAACAACAGTAAATGCCTTTAAAATGCCACAAACAAGTATTATATTGTACTTGCAAACTTACCATACAAAATCTACTAAAAATAAAATTGTCCACATACCTGTACTTCAATATGAAGTCACGTTGCCCATAAAAACAGCAGCTGTACACAAAGACAACTTGCATACATAAAAAAAGAAAGACAGAGTCCATCCCACGAAAAACAAAAAAGAGAATGCCAATCCAAACAGCGCAATTACAGTTTTAAAGTACAGTGAATTTCCTGATACTACAAATTTTCTACATGGTCCCGGTTAAATTTATCAGTCGCTTATTGTATATTAGTGAGTATTGTATATTAGTGTGAATTACTTTGGAGACCCTCGAGGAAAGAAACATTTGAATAAACAAATCACCCTAGTTAAAATAGCTGGGTGCAAAGGATATCGGAAAATGTATTAACTTGCACCCAGATTAGCGCCTCTGTTCTATATTTTAGTGCTGTTTTGGGACTTCTGATCCTATGATGCATTTCTAGTTGCCATGGTGCTCAAGCATCAATGCCATTTCCATGAAGCAGCAGAAAAACCTACACTATCCTTGCAGACAAAAGTGGCGAGGTTGAAGGGGCTGGATAATGCACCACCATACAAGAAAAAGAAAGATGTTGCTGCAGATTTCAACATTCCCACAAACACTTTGTAAATGATTCTGAAGAACTGGAATACAATAATACAGGCCTATGAACAGCAAACTGTGGACACAAGACTTTATAGTGTCCAATGTGCTCAATACTTGATTCTGAGGATGCCTTGCTTTTCTAGTTTAAAAATACCTGTGATTGGAATGGGACATGCAGATTTCAAGGGCAGTTCATTTGCAATTCTTTTCACTCTGCAGGCCCGCCATGCAGCCACCTCAGAGCTACAGCATCCGAGGACAACACAGCTCTGGTCAGCTTACAGGAAGCCTGTAGGCACCCAGCCAGTCTACGGTGGTCACTGGTGCACAGTGAGTTGAGTACACCCTGGCTGACCGAAGCCCTCCCCACCCAGGCGATGCTCAGCTAATTATGTGCTTCCCCTTGGGAACTCTTGTCCACTGTCAGCAGTGGAATAGCCTTGACTCAAACTGGCGACCTCCAGGCTATAGAGCGCATCCTGCACTCCACACGGAGAGCTGTAACAGGATGTTCCACTTACAACTTTATTTTCAATAAAGCACACAGTACTTTTAAATGTATAATACTTTTTAACGTTCTGTAATTGAAATGTGATTTCAGTGCTACTGCAACTTCAATAAAAACTGACAGTATGCGTTTGGCTTTTGATTCCTGATGATACAAATTACTAATAATATGGATTATTTTGCTGGTCCCTTGAATTTAGGAATTAATGGGAATTGACTGTATACGAAAGACATCTTTTTTAAACTTGGAGAATAACATTTTTATTTTTCAATAATGTACTGTAGGAGGTAATAAGCAAACTACTGTATAGAATACAGTGATCAAATACAGTGCTGGAAATGGATGTATTATACACAAAGACACTCATTCTAAGATAGAAAACTGATGTACGACTAAAACAAAAATAATCTAATAGGAATAAACCAATAATATTAGAAGCAGTTGTAACGCTTGGGTTTTACACTCCATTGAACTGCACGGAACAGCAGGACTGGGATACGAACCTACGACCATGAGGTTAAAAGACGAACGCCTTACCAGTCAACTAAAGAGCAAGCTCTCCTGAGGAGAGGAAAGTATAAACCCATCTGCCACTAGGAGGGGGATCATTACACAGTACGTCTTTTCTATATCTATCCCAGCTCCCCTGAAACACTCCACACTCTGTCAAGTCAACAGGAACTGCACATGGTGGTTTATACAGTATATGAAAGACACACCTTTTTTGCTCTCTGAAAATGGAAAAATGATTTAAAAAAAAAAAATTAATACTGTACTGCATCGGATGATAAGTAGGATATTATAAAGAACAATTCAGCAATGAATACTATTTATTATTTGAGTGTTATTTGGGGGGAGGTGCTTGAGTACAAAAAAAAATAATAAAAGATTATTTTTTAATATTAAGCTGTTTGCCGAATCTGAAAATCCTGAAAAAAGCACAAACACACATGTTTCAAGAAACTTTAAAAAGTGACATTCAATGTGTCTCTGATGAAAAATACAGTACTAGTCTTTTTTTTTTTTTTTTTTTTTTCAAGACATTACAGTTATTTACATGGCCAAGCACATGCACAAACTGAAGAACTAGCCTTGAAAAAGGCCATGACTCTATCTCTAGACTTGAGATTGACAGTCATCACTGTCGTATTGGAGCCATGAGCTGACTCAGTACATTTTCACTCCAAATAACAAGTAATAGCAAAATAATTAGTACTCATCCTTAAGACAACAACTATACATACCAACATTTCACATGAGCACCTTAACAAATATAATTTGAATTACAAAGTTTTATTTAACCCATTCATTCCCAAATTATGTGTTAGGACAACAGAAAATAAGATGTGAAATGTGGCAATATAAGAATTAGGCACTAGTCCAACCAACTCCTTAAGAGATAAATGGATAAATATTTAACAGATATGTCTCCATCTGCTTGTTACAACAATAAAAAACAAAAAACAATCTTGTTTTGCTCAGGTTGATGTACTTACTGTGCAGCTTTACAATGAAATACTTGTTTTAGCTGTGATAGCTAATTTCTGTGTAAATATCAACCTGAAAAGGGCTTACTATTTTTTTTTTTTATTTTAATTAGGAAATTACTGACATAGCAGGGATAGAAATTAACTTGTGGGACTGACTGATGGAGCAGTTCGGCTAGGATGGAGTATCCAAGGATAATCTGATTTGTCTTTTTACAACAATTACATTTGCATGGTGTGCTCTGGGAGCAATATAGTTTTAATTTTCTGTTGTTAATGAGAGAAGATTTTGCTGATTATCAGTAATAACATTGTCAAAACAAGAGCTGGCAAAATATAAGCTGAATGACTCAGCATAGAATGTACTTTGCCTTTTTGCTCTGTGGCTTTTTAAAGCTTTTTTTCCATTTGTTACAATTTATTCAGATCACCACATGTTGTCCCCAGTGTACTGTAATGCATAGAAAGAGAGGCCAACAATACTGTTGTATTCCTTGCATCTACACTTCTTCTGAAATAGATGTTTCAGCTAGCAGCTGAAGCTTTAAAATCAGTTTCGTCTCCTTTTCAATGGATAGAAAATAAGGATTTTTTTTTTATTAAACTGAAACTTATCACAAAGGTAAAGAGACTCTGAAGACCAATGCAATCACCCTATTAAAACAGTCTGGACTGTGGGAGTTAATGTGACAACATCCCACCATGCACTATATTTTATCTTTACAAACCGGCAAATATGGAGCCCATGCTCACGGAAGACATAGCGCTTCTTAGCATGAACGTTATGGCTTTGTTTCTTAAAAACACAAGGTACATTTTATCATGATGTGTGTGTGTTTCATTTTGAACTCTGAAGTTCTCCTTGACCGATACAGTGGTATTGATAGTCGTTCTCAACTCCTTCAAGCACCTGTTCTGAGTACTGTATTTGTAATGTCCACGCGCCAAAATATACTTAAAGCATTTTGGGATATTGGAGGATACACAAAAAATGTAGTTTGTTATTACAGTGTACACCCTTCTGACAAAATGCACTGCCTGATGTGATGTCATTTAGAATCAAGTCGCGTTCTCGAATACAGTATTAAACACTGCGTAGTGTAGATGCTAACCATATTTAGCACTTAAAGAAACTAAGATGGTTTAAAGGCATAGTGTGGACAGAGCTTTTGTGTCTGATAAAATTCTGTACCATAAAAATAAGCATATAAAGATACCTATTCCTATATTATTCTATTACACTTTGTAATACTACTATATTAGTTTGTACCTGTTTTATTATAGTATTTTTAAGAGAACCCTGTGGTCAATTTGTACTGGAAAGAGTTGGATAAGTTTAAGAAAATAATTCCTACCGATGTAGGCAAGACTGAGGGAAAAAAAAAAAAAAAAAGATTTTTACCAGATGCTGTTCCTCCATTTCACTACATCACCACTGGAATTAATTTGCATTGATTTCATCACTGTTGAAAAAAAAAGGAAGTGGTGCTGCTAATCTTTTGATCAGGACTGATCATTTTACTTGGCATGCATGGATCATACCCACCCTTAAGCAACTGGCCAAAACAGTACCAAATGTATTTTTAATCAATTTATAAAGCTAGGTGGAAGAAAGGTCAAGAGAAATTTTTTTAAGAAACGAGCAGTTTTGAAGGCTGAGGGAAAGAAGCCAGGGAACAGAGAGGTGTTAATGAGGGAGGAGATAAAAGGATTGGAATTGGAAGAAGCGAGTAAAAAGGGGATCAAGGGTGCAAGTAGTGGGCCTGGAATCCAGGAGTAAGGAGCAAAGGTTCGAATCAGACCTGAAAGTGTGAAAGTTCAGAATGACGGGAGTGGAGTGTTTGGCAGAGGTAAGGTCTGTCAAGTAGGTGAGGAGGGAGCAGTAGAGGTCTAAATCAGAAGGTAGCTTGGATTTCTTCTATCTCTGCTCAGCAATGCAAAGCTCATTAAGAGATGAGTGGTGTGTAGATGATAGACAGGGCTGGGGAGGGGACAATAGGACAGAAGGTCAAGAGATGCAGTGAGAGAAAAAGAAATAGCCATGGTGGTCAATTCTGCTGAAGGCTGGGAGAATGAGTCAATAGAGGGAATAAGGGAGAGAGCAGAGGAGGTATAGGTGTTTGGGGAAAGGGAGTGGAGATTGTGGCAAAAAGAGAGAAGGATTACAGATGGATGGGAGAGAGGGTAGAAGAAGTAAAAAGGAGATGAAGCCTTGGTCTGAGAAGAGAGGGGGGGTAATAGTTAGGAGAGCAGTATCTTGAGAAAATCTGGTCCAGCTGAACCTATAAGTTGGCACTGTGGCTTTAATAACTTCATATCAACGTAATGCTCTTCAATATTTAACATGAACTATTATATTTGATTTATTATGAGTTTTTGGTTACCAGTAGATATGACAACTAGAAGGCTTTTGTCCACAAAGAGAAGATGGTTTTGAAGTTTTGCATTTCTGAGGCAGACTTCCATCATGGCCAACAATCAATGTTAATAGGGTTTTTTTCAGAATGGCTTACTTAAAGCCTATTGTTAATGACTGCAATATTGTATCTACAGGGACTAGCACAGCAGGGTGTAATTTCTATGGGATCAAGGCTCTGAGAGCTGGTAAGATGTTAAGGCTCTATCATCCTTTTTACAAGAAGATCACTAGTCCACAAAATGCTGTTCTTAGTGACGGTTACAGATCCCATGGCAACTGGAGAAAAAATAACGGTGCATAATCTTAAATAAACCTGGGTATAACCTTTTTGAAACAAGCATGCGTGTTCAAATTTTTTCTATAAATAGCAATGAGTGAATCATTTAGCAATATCTTTCAACACAATTTAAGATATTTTAAAATATTTATAGATATATGTAAAACATTGTGAGATCTCTCAAATTGACTTATAGATATATTTCAAACATTTTGAGATATCTGCATTTTGCAGTATTTAAGATATCTCGTATTGAATTACAGATATCTTTAAATAATATGTAGATATCTCTAAACCATGGGGATTTTGCTAGCATGGTACATCAAACTTTAATTTAGAGCTATCTTAAAACGTAGTGTAAGACATCTTTAAATAATGTGTAAAGTATCTCTAAATCACTTTAAGATAGCTCTAAATTACTTCCTGTGCATTTCAAGATATCTCTAAATGACAGTTTGACATAACATGCTAGCATATATTATTTAAAGATATCTGTAAATTGATTTGAGATATCATTATTTCATTAATATCTCATTGATTTACAGATATTTTAAAATGAATTAGAAATATCTTATCTATCAATCTGTTTTAAGATATATGGAAAAATATTCAATATATCTCTAGATCTATTTTTGATATCTTACAATTATTTAGAGACCTCATTAAATATTTGAAGATATTTTCAAATATTTTGAGATATCTGGAAATGATTTACAAAATATGTTGAGATATCTATAAAGTAATTTATAGATATTTCTAAATGATCATTTGGCTTGCCATACATTTGTGCTAAAATTATGTAAATGTGCTTTCAACTTTTCATGATGAAATTCATTTGTCTTTTGGGATTGCAGAATTTTGCCATCTGCAAAATAAGATTGTGCCAACAGTGATATTACAAATCTATGTGTTCTGCTATCCATATTTTGTGCTCTCATTAAAATATAAAGAAACACTTCATGGTGTTTGTATTTCCTGCAAATTGGCTGTTTTGTCTTCAAGGGTGATATTAAACTTGTCACATTATGAAAGTCTGTAAGAGCAAAGGAACAACTTATAAAGAATTAAAAAAAAAAATACCACCTTACTGTTTTGAAAAGGCTTGAGCATTATACAGTTGCAATTGATTTAACACTTTGAACATAAACAACTGCATCTAGGTAGAAAGACCTATTTTATATTAAACCTTTTCTAGGATCTATGTTTGTGCAATATTTTTTATTCAGAACATTAGATACAGATGTTTAAATGAAGGTCCCTAGAAAAATAGACCATTTAGGATTAACAAAGAATTAAAAACATGTTTCAAAACTTTATTTTTTCTTCTAATAGGTTATATGAAACACTAATAATTAAAAATACATCAGTCTAAAATACCCCTCATTGAATAAGGGTGGGAGCAACATCAGCATTAGCATAGTTAAAAAGGACCATCCCTACTTTGAAGAGTAGCCAATAACAAACAAACACAAATCAGAGATTGAAAAAAATGAATGTTCATTGGAGTTGGCGTCTATATATGAAAAGCAATAACCAAAATATCATACATATTAACAGACTCTTAATGCTATACCAATGTAGAATAATGTTTCAACTAAACATTTGTGAAAATGTTATGTATCACGTAATATTGTTATATGCAGTGTTAATAATATCTGAATTTAGCACTTGCATCATCTCTAAACCAACTAAATAGGAATCACAGTACAAGTCGGTGCCACTTAATCAGGACGCCTCGGGTCCCAACAAAACGAGATGCATTTGAGATGACCTTAGTAACCTTTTTTGATTCTAAATGAAAAGGAAAAGAATGAAATCCCTTCACATTATGTTTAAATGTTAAATACATCATTGAATATACGAGTCAATTGTTTTAATCCTAAACAAAATTAATCGCTGTTTTTTTTTTTTTATTTCTACATGAAATGAAAAAGAATGAAATCATATTTTATCACAAGGCACGGCACCTACGATGTTGACACACCAACTTTATTTGCAACAGCAGCCTGAGAAACCACAGGAGACTCCAGCTCCTTCAAGAGTTCAATGTGGTTCATGCAAAAGTCACAGCATAATCATGTACTCACATACTCACTGCACTGTGCTACACCAACCTGTCTTGCTCTGAAAAGTGATCTCCGTTTATCATTTGAAAATACTGTATCACAATTAAACAACATAAATAGCATTGGGAAGAATCGTCTCTCAGAGTTGTTTCCCACTTAAGCAGAAATCCTGATTAGGTGGCACCAACTGTATAACTAATGTATAACTATAATGTTGCAAAGCTCATTTGTGGAAGTAGAACTAATTAAGCGCACTAAAGTGCAGCCTTAAGTATTGGGCACTGCTTTAGGTTCTCATAAGGCACATGTGAAGGAGTCTACATCTCAAGCCAGATGGTTAGGCTTTAGGACCCTGGGATTTGGGTTGATACTCATTTGTTGCAGCACAGACTTCTTTAGATATAACATGGAAAAGGTCAGTCTATGGACACATTCGTGGGGAGGCAAACAGGTAAATAACTCTTCCCTTTTAGATCACAGGATGCAGGGATGCTGGTTATTATAATACGGGAGGAAGGGCCTGTTCTTGTATCAAAAAATGATATTGCAAAAGTCTATCAGATACCATAATAGTATTACAGTATTTCATGTTACATTTAAAAATGTCACATTTTCAATTTTTGCCAATTGTTCATTAAGTAGATGGAAGACTACGATGCAGTACGTAATTCAATTTGTTAATGTAACACAATTTAGCAGGTTTCATTTGATTACTTAACTTACAACTTGTTAGGAGTTGAGAACCCTTAAAAAGGTTTAATTAAGTACAGTAAGTTATTAGTTCAGTTAAGAAAATCAGTAGACACTGGGGTCCCGAGGACTGGGTTTGAGAAGCCCTGCACTAGTCAGACACATCAAGAGGACTAAATGTGGTATGCTACAATTGACCACTACTGTTTTTATGTCAATATTGAAAACAATTATTTTCCAATGAAAACTGCATTTTCTTTTTGTTCTTTTCTAAATTCTGATCTCATTACATTTAGTTTTAGACTCTTTTAATTGTTCTATTTCTACTATTTTTTACAATTAAAACCACCTTAAGATTGGGGAACAGGGAAGTTCCCGTGTAAACTTTAGTTAGTCCTTCAAAGGAGCTAGTTTTTGGTTTGTGTCTTTTACATCACAAAGTGTTCTTAGCAGTTAAATATCTCATTAAAGTGGCCTGGTACTAGAAAACTGTACCTTTGTATGAACCTTTGCTTAAATACATGCAACCGGCTTTAAAATAATACACAACGATTGACATCATTTCATTATGTGCACCCTGCTCCTAGTGGTGACCCAGTGGACCTACATCCTGGTAACCAACACACAAGACGAGTTTTTAAAAATCGAGTTCACAAAAATGATTCAATTTCTAATGCAGCTACTCAAATTACTTAGTTTTATGTATAGAACTCTAGATATTTAATTATAAACTAATATTTTATTTCACAATACATATACATCACAAGAATTTTTGCCATGAAAGTGTACACATAAATGCATACATATGAGAATTGTATGGTATTATGAAGAAACATCAGTGCAAAATGCCGGAATGACGGTTTTAAAAACCTCTTACCCACTTTCCTTAGGGAGGAAGGGTTTCTTTACTTCCACCAGTAAAGCAATTTCACAATATGAAGCTGTGATAGATTTGCACTTATTACAGCAAATCATTAGCATTATCAGATGATTACCTTGTACGCTCACCATCATTTGTAATGATTAAACATCCCCCTTGCGTTTATGGGTAATTTGCTTAAGTGTTAGAATGAAAATTCCATTGTAATGACAGCAACAGAGAAAGTCATTTCAAGGGCAATGTCATTGTGACAGGGTAGCTGAGTAGATGACGTCCCCAGACCAGACAGCTGACAGAGAACAGCACATTTTGGCACCGTTTTTATTAATAATACAAAAATAAATAAAAAGGTTGAACAAAAATGAATGGAAACTAGCACACAATGATGGGAAACTATTTTTGGTTAAACTATCAGACTTATACATGGTCCCTTTATCACTGTCAGATAATTTTGGTTTTACAGTGGCTTGCGAAAATATTGACCCCCCTTGGCATTTTTCCTATTTTGTTGCCTTACAACCTGGAATTAAAATGGATTTTTATTTGGATTTCATGTAATGGACATACACAAAATAGCCCAAATTGGTGAAATGAAATGAAAAAAATAACTTGTTTAAAAAAATTCTAAAAAATAAATAACGGAAAAGTGGTGCGTGCATATGTATTCACCCCCTTTGCTATTAAGCCTCTAAATAAGATCTGGTTCAACCAGTTACCTTCAGAAGTCACATAATTAGTTAAATAAAGTCCATTTGTGTGCAATCTAAGTGTCACATGACCTTAGTATACACACCTGTTCTGAAAGGCCCCAGAGTCTGCAACACCACTAAGCAAGGGGCACCACCCAGCAAGCGGCACCATGAAGACCAAGGAGCTCTCCAAACAGGTCAGGGACAAAGTTGTGGAGAAGTACAGATCAGGGTTGGGTTATAAAAAAATATCCAAAACTTTGAACATCCCATGGAGCACCATTAAAACCATTATTAAAAAATGGAAAGAATATGGCACCACAACAAACCTGGCAAGAGAGGGCCGCCCACCAAAACTCACGGACCAGGCAAGGAGAGCATTAATCAGAGAGGCAACAAAGAGACCAAAGATAACCCTAAAGGAGCTGCAAAGCTCCACAGCGGAGATTGGAGTATCTGTCCATAGGATCACTTTAAGCCCTGCACTCCACATAGCTGGGCTTTACGGAAGACTGGCCAGAAAAAAGCCATTGCTTAAAGAAAAAAAATAAGCAAACACGTTTGGTGTTTGCCAAGAGGCATGTGGGAGACTCCCCAAACATATGGAAGAAGGTACTCTGGTCAGATGAGACTAAAATTGAGCTTTTTGGCCACCAAGGAAAATGCTATGTCTGGCGCAAACCCAACACCTCTCATCACCCTGAGAACACCATCCCCACAGTGAAGCATGGTGGTGGTAGCATCATGCTGTGGGGATGTTTTTCATTGGCAGGGACTGGGAAACTGGTCAGAATTGAAGGAATGATGGATGGCACTAAATACAGGGAAATTCTTGAGAGAAACCTGTTTCAGTCTTCCAGAGATTTGAAACTGGGACGGAGGTTCACCTTCCAGCAGGACAATGACCCTAAGCATACTGCTAAAGCAACACTTGAGTGGTTTAAGGGGAAACATTTAAATGTCTTGGAATGGCCTAGTCAAAGCCCAGACCTCAATCCAATTGAGAATCTGTGGTATGACTTCAAGATTGCCTGTACATTAGCGGAACCCATCCAACTTGAAGAAGCTGGAGCAGTTTTACCTTGAAGAATGGTCAAAAATCCCAGTGGCTAGATGTGCCAAGCTTATAGATACATACCCCAAGAGACTTGCAGCTGTAATTGCTGCAAAAGGTGGCTCTACAAAGTATTGACTTTGGGGGGGGGTTCTGTTTTTTTGTCTTATTTCTTGTTTGTTTCACAATAAAAAATATTTTGCATATTCAAAGTGGTAGGCATGTTGTGTAAATCAAATGATACAAACCCCCAAAAAATCCATTTTAATTCCAGGTTGTAAGGCAACAAAATAGGAAAAATGCCAAGGGGGGTCAATACTTTCGCAAGCCACTGTACCTCCTAACAGATTCATATCCAAATTTTCTGCAAATTCTGTGACATATCTTGTAAAAAACAGAAAGCAACTGTACTGGAACATCACTTCACTGGCACAACAGGAGCAAATACTCCAGACAACATGCATCTCCACTGAGGCATTGGGAATACATTTGCTGTATAGAATCTTTATAGTTCAGCACACATTTTACAAAATACTACTAAAAAAAAAATATATATATTTACAGTACAGATTCCACAACTTTTATTGAGCCACTTTTAAATACATTGCCTGTCTTTACATGTACTAGGCTTTATTAGCATTTGAAAAATAAACATACATGAATAGATAACTGGAAAAGCTGAAGGTCTGGTTTATAGAAGATCTTTGCAGGGGATCTGAATGACTTCTGAACTGACTCATGCTTTGTTGACATTCATTCTTGGTCAGATGACTTGAAATGAATAGTTCAACTCATTTATCTAGCATTACTGGTTGTCCAAAACACTGTGAAGCTTTTTACAATTATGGAGCAAGTAAGTTCAATAAGAAGTATAGGAAATGTCAACTGATGACCCTGGCTGTGTTGTCACTTTTGCCTGATATATATTAGAACTCCTGAATACTCAATACTATTCAATAGAAGAAACAATTCTGTTTATGGGTGGTTCTTACCTAAATAACTACCATTTTGCTGTCTCTGACCCACCTTGTGAGGTGAACCGTCTCAACTCCTGTGTGAAATGCTATGCCGGCACTGAAGTACTATAGTGGGCGTGGATTGAAAGTCAACATCCCATGTGACTGCATACCAAACATGTTGGGCATTTTTGTCGTTGGTGTTAGATGCTTTTTCATTTTTTTCAAATGCAATGGCTGATCAAGAACAAGGTAGTAATTGGAGTTATTGATCAGTTAAGGAATTGTAAACTTTACAGGCTGAGGAGGTGAATTCACTAATAGAAGGGATGGTGCGTGATGTTGTAATTTAAGGGCGAATCTCCGTTACCAGGAAAATGATCTGTTGACTATCAGATTTGAAAATTGTACTCACTTGATCCTTTTGGCTGTGTGAAAGGGTTATGATGGTATTATACCAGAATAGATTGCTGTGTGAATGGGTATTTTAATTAATTTTTTTAATGTCTCTGAGACGGCTCAGTGCGTGAAAAGGACTTTATTTGAACTTATCTTGGGTCTTTCTAGTATGTTAAATTGTTATATATTCAACATACCCATTCAGAAAGCCATTCAGAAACCCAATTTAGAAGTACCTAACACAGAGCAGAAGGATGCAGAGAAAAAGTCTAAATTGCAAATCACCTTACTGTGATGTAAAAATTCAGAAACTCCTCATACTTTTGAATATATTTTTTCACAGGACATGACAGAAATTAATATCTAAGTAAACATAACAGATGTTTGAATTTCAATCCAGTTTCCATTCCGTTATACAGAAAAGGGACAGTAGTTGATGCATAAAAAGATTTCAAGAAAATAACAAATAACTAATATAGGATTCTCCCCAACCCTATCTATTTGAAATCGCCATTTTACATTTACTACAGGTCTACCTACAAAAAAAAAAGAAAAACAAAAAAACTACATATTTAAAACAAATATTTGGAAATACCCTATATTTGAGAAGCAATCATCAATATCTTAACTGTCCTTCTTATTTAATATACCACTATGTACAGTGTATGCTGTCATTTATTGAGAATGATATCATCATAAATGTGTAAAGAATCTCAGCGTCAATGATTTATATTTTAAAACAGCAACATAGAGTTCTGTAGGGCCTGTATATTTATTTTCATTATTATATTTTATATATTTATATTTTATAAAGGAAAGCTTTCAAGGCCAATTCTCAACTGAGTGTGATCTATATTAGATCTGGTATTCTTTTTTAATTTAAAGCTAAAGTTCCTTATACAATAGGCCAAAAATCCATCCAGATGCATTGTAAAAACATACCTCTTGTTTCCTGCTTTACTGAAATTACCACCCACAGGAGAAATGTGTAGGGCCTACAGAGTAGATGATCAGAGCCAGGTAGATCTTGAGTTGAGCAACAGGGACTTAATAAACTAAAGAAGGTGCAATCAGTATATACATAAAAGGGAGAGGTGCAAAAGTATGAATTTGGATTTATCTCTATGCCGTCCTCTGACGTGTGTAACTGGCATTAACGTGCAGAGCACATTAAAAGGGCAGGGGCTCATTGAGAAAAAGGGCACTTTTCAAGCATTGCAAGTCAAACCTTTTTTGGGAGGGGTTGGGGTGCTAGGGGAGACTATGGGGAATGTGGGTTGCCTTTGTGTAAAAAGCCATAAGAAGCAAACAGATCCTCTTTTTTCCTATTCAATTGGTCTTATAAACATTTCTGCATATGGGCAGGAAGGCAAGGGCTCCCAGAGCTCACCCAGACCCCAGGCCCTCTCTCTTTTGCTCAGTTAATTGAGACTGAATATTTTAAATGTATCAGTACAATATTTCTATACCTTGCAGCAGAAAAACTAGAATTCATAGTACCTGTATGGAAAAATATGTTTTGCATAAGATATGGTAAAGAATGCAATTTTGTATATGGGTACAGAATCTCAGATTCTTGTTTGCAATTGTAAACATATTACCCTTTAGTGTTATTTTAATAAAAAAAAAAAAAAAACAGTATTGGCACTGAACTATCAAAACTATCAGGAATATGTTGAAAACAAAATGCGGACTTTTTAACAACATAGGATACAGGAAAGATCCCTCCACCACCTCCTCCCCGGTTCTTCAAGATTTATCAATACTGGTGCATGACAAGTTAATGCACTGCAATCGAAACCTGCTCACATATTTAATTTATAAGCTGAGTTTGTAAGAAAAAAATCCCTGATTTGCAGGCTACAAGTCTAACAGTGACTGTGTAAATCCCTGTCGTACGTGTCTAATATTCAAAAACACTCCTCTATGTTGGTGTCTTGTATTGAGTTTATCTTCTAATGGAATCACTGCTGTTTTGCTCTTTACAAACTCCACAGAGCATGATAATGTCACTTCTACAGAAGACCTGAATTTCTTCATTTTGCCACAATTTGTTGAGTTCCCAAGTACTGTTCTCTAAACAAATAATTAGCCATCTCCCAGAAGTAAAATTGCTCTATACTGTATGATGGACCAACTATTTCAGTCAGCCAAGGGATTACTTATAACACAGTGCATCTTCACACAGCATCTTGTGTTAGCCTTAATGTCTAAATAATTAAACCAGTGGGACTGGCATAATTGCATACAAAGGAATTACACAGGTAATCTTGCCAAAATCCCTCTGGCACAACATTGCTCTGTCACTGAAGAAAGCTTAACCCAAACAAGAATGAAATAAGTAGACTGGAAACTAAGAATGTAATTTTGTGTGACTTCATGCAGGTATTGTAAGTGAACCTATTCGAGCAGAGTATTACCCTACATACTGTAGATTATATAAATGTAAGGCAGGTATTTGTGAATAACTGGAAGTGACCTCACAATTGTAATGAATGTAGTGAGCAGGAGATTAGATATGTGTTCTGAATTCTGAATAAACGTCACCTCGAGTAACATATTCTGTTTGCACTTGCTTAACTTTACTCACATGGACTGATGCTCAGATTGCAATGTCGCTTTGAGCTACTTTGCTTCACTTGATACAAACTTGGTCCTAACATGATGTGGCTTGAATCAATTTAATATATACAGTGAAACATGAATAATTATAAACTGTGTGGTAGTTTTAACTTTCATTTTGAAGATAATAACATAATTTGTCCATTCACTTGTATTTATCAATAATGATGTCCTTATGCAACTGAGGGCATTTTTTAAATAGTGTTTTAACATTTTTGAATATAGTTAAGTAGCACTGGGGATGACATTTGTGTACCAAAGCTTTAATAATATGACTCACAAGCTCAATGGTGCTGGAAAATAGCACAGGCAGGTTGTGTTGGGTGTAAGGAAAGAGAGGGAGAGTTG
This sequence comes from Polyodon spathula, assembly GCF_017654505.1. NCBI lineage: Eukaryota > Metazoa > Chordata > Actinopteri > Acipenseriformes > Polyodontidae > Polyodon > Polyodon spathula. The sequence continues at coordinate 12,308,892 of NC_054542.1, read as the reverse complement.
AGCAGTCATAAGTTGGTAGCAAGCTTCTTAATCTAAACTATATATTTCAAGAAAAATAAAAGTATATTGGACAAATACAGTTTGTCTTTTCAACATTAATTTATGCACTACACAAACCTGTACGTCACTTTGAAGAGCATAGTATTAATTTAACCAGTTTACAATTACTAAATCCATTCTTAAGTTACATTTAACATTGAAATGTTTATAATTTATAAATGCTGAAAAGTTGTGATGTGTAAAATAATAATAATAATAATAATAATAATAATAATAATAATAATAATAATACAACATCAACAACAAAAAACAGCATTTGGGCATGCAACCATTTTGATAAAACAATTCTGTAACAAATCAACATATGCATATTTTTGCTTCAGAAGACAGTAAAAGCACTGAGATGTATCAATGCAGATAACGGTATCATTTATCTTGCTACACTATTATCTCTTCTGGTATAAAATCCTATATGTTATTTAGTAGAACTGCTGATAAACTCTGACTTACGTGAAGTAGTTGCCGGGGGGTGGGGGTTGGGGTTGGGGATATGACAAACATTTCCAGCCTGCAGGGAAAGCCCCCCTAAAAACTGCCTTTCAAAGGGATTCATAAATAATGTGGGACAGATTATTAATTCAGGAGAAGGCAGACGCTTATTTGAATAGTCTATTCCTTCTAAAGATTTCAGTTTGGAGTGGTGCGATCAAAAGCTTTCATCAGTCATGACGGTGGCATTTGTACTCGCTCCAAACAAACCATATTTGCATGTGAATGTCTTTCAGGAAAACAGGATGCATAATATGCCAACTAAGGTTCTCAATAAAAGACATTTGGGTGCCATTTAAATTCAGTCAAATTGATGGCTGAATGGTTATAATAATAACATTTCCTTCAAGGTCAACTTTATTATTTTGTTACTTATTCTTTTGTTCTGATTCATCACAGCACAGATGAGACAAGGGCCCTTGTGACAGGGAACTACCCTGTCTATATGAATGTGTTTGGAACTGGCAGGGAGGGGGTTAAATTCCTCCCTGCCAGGAAAACGTGTGAGAATGTGGCTGGAGCTCTAATTGAATGATTAGTAATTATTGATTAGTTGGGCTCCAGCCACAGGGGATAAAAGCCAGGGGAGAGGCGCTGGCTGGGAGGTGTTTTCTGTTTGGGAGTTTGCTTTGTGTTGGAGAGTTTTGTGTTTGTGAAGAAAGAAGGCCTTTTTGTTTGTTTTATTGTTTGGTGTTGAAGAACCTGGGAATTTGACCATTTATTTTGAAAGTTCACTTTGATTATTTATTTTTCTCTTTTTGTTGGCCCTTGTGCCTGTTTATTTGATTAGTTTTGTTTAATAAATAACTTTTATTTTTGACTTTACATTGTCTCTGAGCCTCAGACCTCTGTCATCCTGTCACAGCCCTATTCAACAATCGCAGTGTATATACCTGTGTGTGAATATGTAAACAACAACACACGACAGGGAGTGCACCACCCAGGAAGTATGGAACGACTGGAACCGTTGCACACAGTGGAGTGTGTTATTGCAGCTTATAAAACCACTCTATGTTAAATTTATAAAGAAAAAACAAAAATTGATTTTAAAATGTTTTACACATTTAATACATATTGGTATGTAAATTTAAAATGACTGTTTCCCTACAATAATGACTCTCTGCACCTTTTTTAAACTCTAAGCCTTCAAGCATTAATTCTCATCTCATAATATCACATGACGTAAGTTCTTCACATCCTAAAGACACGATGCTGAGCTGTTAAAAAGCCTGAACTTCCAAATAGATTGTAAAAATTCAGAACCGAATCGTTCACCCTTTTACAGAAATCACAGCAGTTATTATGTAGTGTCCAACAAAAAACAAGAATGTTATTGATATTGGACTACAGTATCTCCAAAGCGGGAGTTGAGAACCTGGATAAACTGACAGCAACCTACACCTGTCAATGCTTGACTTGCCCGCTGGCCACTTGTCATCTTGAATAATATAGCTGATGTGTCAGCATACAATACTTTTGGACTGATATCAATGCACTGTGAAATGCTGGCAAGCCGTATTGACGTTGAATTTTCCTGGAGATGTTGGGTAAGGATGCCTAGAGCGCCTGCAACAATTCTCTTATCCAGCATGTTCAGGCAGAAGGAGTCAATGCAGGAACTGGCATTTGGAAAAAAATGTGCAACATCCAACTTTTGCCCTTCAAGCAATGGCAATAAGACGAACATTGCCTGTGTGAAATGCAGAAAGTATCTGTCCAAACGTCATATGTCTATCTTCTATCCTCATGTGCAAGGTGATCTCACAGTTCTGTCCTGCATTTACAAAGTTACCTGAGAGTATATATCATTCCCAGAATGTTCCAAAATAACTCATTCTGCACAGAAATGTTTGTTATATAACTCATCCTGGACTGAAATTCCGTATTGTTTTATGTCTTAAATTCTGAACATAAAAGCAGGGTTAAGGAGGGTACATTATCCAGATGTGTAAATTTCCAGGGACAAATATACATATATATATATACACACACACACTACCAGTCAAAATTTTTACAACACCCCCGTTTTTCAATGAATCAAATTCAATTTATTGAAATTTAAGCAGTTCATTTCCAGTGAATAACCTGAAATGGTACAAAGGTAAGCGGTAAACTGCCAGAGGTTAAACAAAAAAAAAAATAGTTTAGGTTAACAAAAAACTGAAAAATGATGTACATTTCAGAGTTATACAAAAAGGCCTTTTTCAGGGAACAAATAATGTGTTAACAACTTACAGCTGTTCTGCAGCAATGGAAATAAATTAAGCCTTGAAAGTTGATGCTAACAATTCCTACAGGTGTCCCAACTTTTGTTGATTACTTACAAACCCTCTGTCTGTATAAAAGCAGTGTGGGAAGAAACTGTGTTACCACACCCTCTTAAGCATTATTTGGACAGTATTGTACTGCAGGAAGTAGTATATTGCTATCATAATGGCTAGAAAAGGGCAATTAACAAAGGAAGACAGACAGGCCATTATAACCCTTAAAGGTGTAGATCTTTCCTTTAGAGAAATTGTAGAGAAAGCCAAGGTGTCAGTGAGTACAGATTCCTACACCATCAAAAGGCACTTGTAAACTGGAGGAAACTTTGACAGGAAGAGGTCTGGCAGACCCAAAGCCACAACAGAATCAGAAGACAAGTTTCTGAGAGTCATCAGCTTGCGTGATAGGTGGCTCACTGGACAACAGCTTCAAGCACAGCTTAACACTGGTTGAAGTAAGCAAGAGTTTCAACTGTGAAGAGAAGACTGAGCTGCAGGTTTGACAGGTCGAGTGGCAGTAAGAAAACCATTGCTAAGATGGCAAAATAAGAAAAAGAGGCTTGCCTGGGCCATGAAGCGCCGCCAGTGGACTACTGAAGACTAGAAGAAGGTCTTATGGACCGAAGAATCAAAATTTGAAATCTTCAGTTCATCACGCAGGGTTTTTGTATGCCGTTGAGTAGGCGAAAGGATGGTTCCTCGGTGTGTGACACCAACTGTGAAACATGGAGGAGGAAGCGTGATGGTCTGGGGCTCTTTTGCAGGATCCAGAGTCGGCGAATTGCACAGAGTGAGTGGCACCCTGAACCAGAACGGCTACCACAGCATTTTGCAGTGGCATGCAATATCCTCTGGTATACAACTTGTCAGGGGTCAGGGGTTCAGGGGTTCATCCTACAGCAAGATAATGACCCAAAACATACCTCCAGGCTATGTCAGAACTACCTTAGAAGAAAAGAACAAGACAGCAGGCTTCAAATCATGGAATGGCCAGCACAGTCTCCAGACTTAAACCCCATCGAGCTGGTTTGGGATGAACTGGACAAAAAGGTGAAAGCAAAGCAACCTACAAGTGCAACACATTTGTGGGAACTTCTGCAACAGTGTTGGGAAGAACTTTCCGAACAATATTTGATTTCCATTGTAGAAAGAATGCCAAGAGTGTGTTCGGCTGTTAAATCTGCAAAAGGTGTCTACTTTGATGAGTCAAAAATTTAGATTACATTTTGTTAAACAAAACGGTTCCATGATTTCTTTTTTATCTCCAATTGTTTATTTGTTCTAAGCTTTAATTTCAGAGTACATTGAGACATTAAACTGCGTAAATTTCAATAAAAACTCGAAAAATGGAGGTGTCTAAAACTTTTGACCAGTGATGTGTGTGTGTGTATGTGTCTATATATATATATATATATATATATATATATATATATATATATATATATATATATATATATACAGTGGCTTGCAAAAGTATTCAGACCCCTGACCAATTCTCTCATATTACCGAATTACATTGTATATTATATTTTATTTTTAAACACTGAAACTCAGAATCAATTATTGTAAGGTGACATTCGTTTTATGTTGGGAAATATTTTTAAGAAAAATAAAAAATTGAAATATCTTGCTTGCATAAGTATTCAACCCCTGTGCTGTGGAAGCTCCCAGTTTGCAACGATGAAAGAAATTGCCCTATCGAGGACACAACTATCTTACCACTGGCCTCCACCTGTGAACCACTAAAATTGCTGTCACATTTTCTGGATAAAAGCCCCACTGTTGAAGGAAGCCTCATTGGTAAGGCTGTGAATCTGAAGAAAAATGAAGACCAAAGAGCACTTACAGAAGTTAGAGATAAAGTAATACAAATGCAAAGATTTGGGAAAGGGTACAAAATAATATCCAAGTGTTTGGATATCCCAGTGAGCACAGTTAGATCAATAATCAGGAAGTGGAAGCTGCATCACACCACCCAGGCACTGCCAAGAAAAGGCTGTCCCTCAAAACTCAGCGCTCAAACAAGAAGGAGACTTGTGAGAAGCCACAGAGAGGCCAACAATCACTTTGAAGGAGCTACAGAGTTCAGTGGCTGGGAGTGGAGTAATGGTGCACCAGTCAACCATATCAAGAGCTCTGCATAACACTGGCCTGTATGGGAGGGTGGCAAGAAAGAAGCCATTACTCAAAAACTACCATCTGAAAGCACGTCTGGAGTTTTCCAGAGAGTGACCCAGCTGCGATGTGGGAAAAGGTTTTGTGGTCAGTTGAGACCAAGATAGAGCTTTTTGGCCAAAACTCAAAAACTAACACTGTCCATGCCTCAAGACACACCATCCCTACAGTGAAGTATGGTGGTGGCAGCATCATGCTGTGGAGATGCTTCTCATCAGCAGGGACTTGGCATCTTGTTACAATTGAAGGAAGAATGGATGGAGCAAAATACAGGAAAATATTGCAAGAGAATCTGCTTCAGTCCTCTAAAAAACTGAAGCTTGGGAGGAAATTCACCTTTCAGCAGGACAATGATCCCAAGCACAAGGCCAAAGCAACATTGGAGTGGCTCAAGAACAAAAAGGTGAATGTCCTACAGTGGCCCAGTCAAAGTCCTGATCTCAATCCCATTGAGAATCTGTGGCACTAGTTGAAAATTGCGGTCCACAAGCGTCGTCCAACCAACCTGAACAACCTGGAACAAATCTGCCAAGAAGAATGGGCCAAAATCACTCCGACACTGTGTGCAAAGCTGGTACATATTTACCCCAAATGTTATTGCAGCAAAAGGTGGCTCTACCAAATATTAATGTGTGGGGGTTGAATACTTATGCAAGCAAGATATTTCAGTTTTTTATTTTTCTTAAAAATATTTCCCAACATAAAACCAATGTCACTTTACAATAATTGATTTTGAGTTTAAGTGTTTTAAAATAAAATATCGAACAGAACAAAATTTCAGTGTACCACTTGTAATTCAGTAATATGAGAAAATTGGTCAGGGGTCTGAATACTTTTGCAAGGCACTGTATATATATATATATATATATATATATATATATATATATATATATATATATATATATATATATATTTAATTAGATAGAAAAAAACAAATCTCCAAACAATACCCGTGCTGACGATCCTGTTTCAAAAGTATTACTCTGATAGCCTTTCTTTAAAACATGCATTGCTTTAGAGTACTTATTTAACAAGACAAGTAAACCAACTTTTAAAGTATACTCTGTGCTTAGAACATAGTTAATTGTAACTGCACTGGCTTGCAGCATTGTAAAAATACTTCACCTGACACTGACCTTTTAGAGTAAAAGTAATGTATTTTCTCTCATTTATATTCGTGAAATAATGAAAGATGAAATTTCAATAGGTCACCATTTATCAAAAGCTGACTATAATACCACATAATTTCCCTCTCTAAAAAAATCCAGACTTCATTTATCTTAATGCCTTTCTTAAGAATTTCAAAAGGGAGGTGAGCTTTTCATCTTTCAGTGTAGGACAGAGATCTGTTTCAATTGTTGTGACTGAGGGGCTATTAAGAATTGGAAGAAAACTAGGGTAGCAGAAGACGTTTTATTTGTTAACGCCTAAATATTATTGTAATATCAAATAATCTTTTTGTATTCTATTGTATTAAACAATACTTATAATCCTTGTTGGCTTGGTTTACATACAAAAATGAAAATAAGTCTCACCTTTTTGGCACTTTATTTTGAAAGTACCTTTAAGGTAGTGTGTTTAAAAGACCTAATTAATGTAAAAATTTGAGAGGGTACATTTAAATGTTTCTGTCAGTGTTCTAATTTGGCATTTGGCCTTGAGTGACAGCTGATATCGTGCAGCTTTCTTGAACTGGGTTTACATTACATTTTTTAGGTTGTGTTGAAAAACCGCAAGTGCAATTTGGCCTTATATGGCCACAAAAAAAATTAAAACACACACACACACACACACACACACATATATTATATATATATATATATATATATATATATATATATATATATATATATATATATATATATATATATATAATATATATTATATATTTGGGATTAAAACTAAAAATTGGGTTCATTGATAAACTGGTAAATAACTGTTAAATAAGGGAAACTATATTTAATTAAGCCTGGTTTGGAATAAATACTGTAGTTTGGCAGAGACCATACCTGGGGTTGGGGGGGCATTAGGACCCAGTAGTGGTTACTGGCATTGGGACCAACTCCAGGTTAAATCAACTGACTAATTAGTTATGTTTAAAAGGGTGTGGGTGATGGTAGGAGTTTGGTTGGAGAGCAAGAGAGCAAGAGAGCAAGAGAGCAAGAGAGCAAGAGAGCAGGTTGTTATTGTGAGTATTTGTAAACAGGAAAACTAACTATTGGAAAAGGTATTTGGATTACGATTTGGTTTTGCTGACGAGGTAACAGGCTTAGCCTGCCTCGTTATTAGGCAGGAACATCAACTGTTTAAATAGGGCCCGAGATTGGGTTAGGTTTTGTTTTGTTTATTTTTTTTTCATTGTAAATAATAAGCACACGCTACAGTGTTTCCTGGCATCCTGTGTCAAGTGTATATTTGAAGAAGGATACTGGCAAGTTCTCACTGATTGAGCCAAAGAAAAAGCAGCTTTTTCTACCCCAGAGGGGATGTACACGGTCTTACCATTGGGGTTACACAGAGCCCTAACCACGTTCCAACGATTGATGGATAAAAAACTGATACTTCATAGGGTGTGCAATGATGATACATAGTGCTGACTGGGATGCACATCTTCTTTAAGTACAAGCAGTGTTAGATTTTGTCTGGGTTGTAGGGTTAACCAATAATCTGTCTAAATGTTCAATTGGGGTACAGTGACAGGCGGGGGATATTTAAACCACAGGTCAGTAAAGTGGAAACTATCCAGAAGTGACCTTGGCCTATTAGTAAGAAGCAAGTAAGGGCTTTCTTGGGTTTAACAGGATATTGTGGAAGGTTAATCCCTGACTGCCTCAATCACGGTGCCTCTTTTGGACAACCGGAGCCAGAGGGCCCATTTTGGTAAAATAGAATAGCGAGGCAGAATTGGCTTTCCAGGTGCCCAAATGTGTCCTGTGTGTGCAGCCTGTGCTAATCTCCCCTGACTTTACAAAAGGAATTTATAATGCAAAAGGAAGCCTCTGATGTTGATTTGAGGCCTACATCATCTCAACAAATTCAGGGTGAAGAAGACCCTATTTTATTTCTTTAGTAGGAAACGTATGAGAAAAATTATGTGAAAAAAGAATCATTAAATGGTATATATAATCTCTAAAATTATTTGTTAAGACATTTTAAAGTAATCATTGACCACACTCCCCTTACCTGGATGCACCAAAGCAAAAAAAAAAATTGAGGGTAACCAGGTGGATCTTAAGCTTACAGATTTCTAATTTCACCTTTGAGCGCAGGGCCAGAGCTCAGCAGGGCAATGCAGAGGGTCTGTTCCATGTTCACTGACTTCTCTCCACAGTTGCTTGCCCCATTGGCTCTGAGCTACGGGGAGGATATGTGATAAAGTATGGGGAAGGGTTATAGAAGGAGTGTTTATAGGACCCTGAATATTGCAGAGTTTGTTTTGTTGTAAATAATAAATACACAGGTACCACCGAAAAAAAACATACCTGCTATTGTCTTGTATGCTGAAGACAGTGTCAAGGATAAGTGATAGTGACAGATTCACAATGTCACAATCCATATTTGTCTTTTTGAACAAATTCGGGGAACCACGTTTTTTGTTTTTTTTTCTTCTTCACATTTTTGTTCTTGTGAAACAGATGTTTAAGAGATTTTACTTCGGGGCTCCTGAGTTGCGCATCCAGTAAAGGCACTCCATGTGGAGTGCAGGATGTGCCCTATAGCCTGGGGATCGCCAGATTGGGTCCAGGCTAATTCACTGCCAGCTGTGGACGGGAAATCACAGGGGTTGGCGCACAATTGGCCAAGCGCCACCCGGGTTGTGGAGGGCTTAGGTTGGCCAGGGTGTCCTTGGCTCACCGTGCACCAGTGACCCCTGTATACTGGCCGGGCACCTGTGGGCCTGCTTGCAAGCAGCCCAGAGCTGCGTGGTCCTCCGACGCTGTAGCTCTAGAGGTATCTGCATGGCGGGCCTGCAGAGTGAAAAGAAGCGGACAGTTTACTTCAACTCCATACACGGTCGCTCAAGCCTGGCGCTGAGGTCAGTAGCCTGCCGCAGTAATATTATGCATTTTTGGTTACAAACGTTACTTTTGTGCTCTAGGTAGGTACCCATGGTAGACGCTACTTAAGACTATTGTAATACGAATTGCATTTCATCTTACTGCTAAGGGACTGAAAAGTATAAGCTTAAAGCAATCAGCATCTGATCACCAATCATACAAATAACAAAAATGTAAAGGATAAAGAATCACTTGCATTATTATTATTATTATTATTATTATTATTATTATTATTATTATTATTATTATTATTATTATTATTATTATTTACTTTGTAGTAGCTTTGGTATTACTTTGTAGTACCTTTTGGTAGCTTTTTTTATAACCTTGGTTATACAATTATAAAGCATTAATTTTTCACCTGCAATAATGGTTATTTACCACAGTGTTAATATATATTATCATTTTATATAGTCATATATATATATATAGAATATATATAATATATATATATATATTTTGGGGAAATAATCATGAGAAGGCGATTTACCCACCCTATTTAGCTGTATCATGTTTTGACCAGGTAAATCCTATAGCGTGAGGAATGTGCGCAATATGTGTGTTGCGTGAATTTGGAGTTTCTAAACTGCATGTAAACCAAGCCATTGAAATTTTAATTATAAGAACTGGGGGATTTTATCAGATTAAATCACAGCATGTGAATGATCAAATAAACAATTAATTAACGGTACACACCTTAAGTAGCATGTGATAACGATTTTTTTTTTGTAATAGTCTATCCAAAAATATTCAGTATTGATTTTCTTACATATAATACCAGGAACAATACAGTTGTTTCAGAAAATGCATTTGCACTTTTTAAACTGCCATAAAAGTGATGAATTTGTATTTAGTGTTTATTATATTTCATTTACCTCAGCCAGATTCAATTAGTTGATTAACAGAAAATATTATCCACTAAAAACCCATTTGTATAGAATAGAGTACCCCATATAACCATAAAATTAGCACACACATATGAAGTGATGGTATAATTAATCCTTGGATACAGGATTCAACACAAATGGTCCCTAGGCAGAGACTATTTCACTGTCACCTGTCTCATTTAGGAACATGGCTGCAAACAGACAAAGGGATTTTTACCAAACATCTAGAAACACACCCTGAGTGAATTTCTGGCAGAAGATCAAAAATGTAATATTTGATGGCACTGAGCCTTAAGCTGTATTTCCCCTGAAATGATATGATGACAAAAAACAGACAAAACAAAACACAAGTCCATACACAATCCCTTCACTGGACATGCTTATATATTAACTAATGGACAGACATAGTGGTATCCAAATACATGCAACTAAAGCCTAATAACACAAAGCCCATTTGCATTTATTTTTCTTTAATGAAACAGAAATCCATGAGGTATAGTATCACTTTCAATCTAGCCTCTTTGTGGCTTCTGTCAAGTCAGAAGTGACACATTAAATATCAGCGGTCAGCCTGCCAACTCACTGAGGCTTCAACGTCTGAACCAGTCTCCTTCAACTGGCTGTGCTGCTGTGCATTGATCCACATCACAAACACACTGAGGAAAAGAGATGCATAACCTTGTGTAAACTTCAATGACATAACAGAGGTTCATACACCCGAGAAAGATGCAGGCAAATTCTTATTTTCAGTAATGTTGCAGCCTTTAATACTGAAACAGTCATCTTAAGATACTGTGCTTTCTATCTACAACTGTATTACAGAAGTATGAAATGAAAACTATTGTTCAGAATGTTTTTATTATTAACGAAGTCATTTTTTGAATAATCTAAACCCAACTAACGAAATAAGGCTAAAACCATCAACGGGTTCTGCTGTCATAATAAACAGTAGATTGGGTTACATGCTGTTTCGAAATGCAAAATGTTCTCTCCACTGTTGTGAGAATCAGGTGATCGCAAGTGTGCAGCAAAAACATGGCTAAAAGGGGTGGGTAAACTGCCTTCTCATGCTAAAAAGCAATGCAAATGGCATGGCAACAAGATTGACAGCTGTACTGTATAAGTAAAGGTTGTACCACACAATTCTTTATTAATAACTATGATCTGCTGAAAATAGCCCTGCAAGCTTCTTTGACCAAGTAGGAAAAAAAGCATACATTTCTACAAAGCAAAAAAAAAAAAAAAAAAACTCAATGAAATAAATGTATAAATAAACAAGTAAGCCATTTGCAAAGCATAGAAAGGTTTTTTTTTTTTTTTTAATCCTTTTCACCTTTGTTATTTTCATGTTTGGTGATCGTATAGCTGATTGCTTTAAGCATAGCAGTAAGATAAGATGCAATTAATGTGACACTAGAGTTAAGTAGCATCCATCATGGTTACCTACCATGAGCAAAAAAGGTTTATTAAAGTATATTATTGCTGAAGGGTACCAACCTCAGTACCAGGCTTGAGCGTCTGTGTATAGAGTTATAGTAAAATCTCTTGAACCTAATTCATAGGGAAAGATTTATTTCACAAGAACAAAAACATGAAAACAAAAAAAATAAAGTTGGTTCCTCGAATTTGTTCAAAAAGACAAATATGGGGCTTAAAATGAGCTTGCTGCCCGGGTGGATTAGCATCTACTGGTAATGTGTTGCACTCGTATGAACTACCGGTGTAGTGTTATTTTCAGGTACTCGGGTAAAAAGAATATTTATCATATACAATACATTAGGTCTTGTACATTTTTTTTTACTTCTGCAATTTTGCGGTGGACTTTTCAATTTGTCTGTTTTTTGTAAATTGTCTTTTCTTTTTAGAGATTTATCCCATCTGATTCCAGTTTGTTTCCAAATGATGTATAATTAATGGTTTGCAAAACAAAATGTGCAATTAATGGTAAATGTAACTCTGTTTGACAATAGGAAAACACATCACATCGCAATTCATTACACCTGTACCAAAATCTCACAACATACCACTTTCAATGTGACAGCGTACCACTTTTTAACTTTACATGGGTCAAGTTTTGGTACGCATACCACATTGTGATGATGTATCACTTTCTAACACTACACCGGTATACCGCATCCCGATGAACAAAAAATATAACAACATTCTAATGACGAGAGCCTTGCATTGTCCTGCGGAATTTGAATTCAGGAATGTATTACTATTGTAAGAACATCATGTAGCAGGAAATGTGGGTAAATAAGGTAGCCTATTGTAGATTTATTACCAGCATTTTGCAAATGTACTAAATATTTTGACTGGATATTGTTATATAGTTAACTTATAGTGCTAGATTTGAGCTCAGTAAGTAGACTACCATCAGAATTAATGAAGTTACCCTTCTCTGGGAAACTTTGTATATATTATATATGTACATGTATAATAAGTATATAAATGTCACATTTTTTTACTAAATAATACATAGATCTTCCAAAGTGTTCTCTTTTGGTATTTGATTAATGTTGCGTCTGTGCTTTTATTTTGTTTTCCAAATGAGGCAGGTTGCACTTGAGGTTCTTCTAAAAACTTAAAGACATCTTGTAAACCCATTTTAAGAAAGCTACACAATATCAGTCATCGCGCACATTTAGAACACAGACAGAAATATATAAATACACCCTCCCATATTTTAATATTCATTAGGTAATTTGTATTTTGAAGGAAAATTCCACCAAACTCCACATCTTATTATTTTATTTCCTGGCTCTGGTCTGATGCCACCCACTCCGACCATCTTTGTTACCAATGCTTTGTTTGGAAATAATTGTCCCTGATTTACTTTGGTGTTTGTAATTCTCTGACATTAATAAAGCAACTACAATACAGATTTAACCAAATTAAAGGGAAACACTGATTAAACTCACACAGTGGTTCTAATGAGGTAACAAAAAATATATATTTAAATCCTCAGTTAGCACTCATTTAGTATAACTCAAGGATAAAGTAGAGCCTTCATCAGCCCAACCAATAAGAGGTCACCTTGAATTAGGTCACCTTGAACTAGATACTGTTACCCTCATTAACTTGTGGTAAGAAATGACCATAAAAAGGTTCATCACATTTGCATGAGTGATCTCTTTATCTGTGTTGCCTGGGATATACATCTCCACAGGGTATAATTAAAGTAACAGCACGTTACAATATTTGAGGCTTAATACAGCACTGACTAATGTTTGTTTATTTTTTTTTAGATGTACTGTACATCATTGCACTGAACACTATTTTAATAAAACATTTTAAAGGTGTTCATTTGCATTCTGCTCAGGTTGTTGCAAACAGCCTCATTTAGGTAGCTTATATATATAATTTCTCCTTTAGTGACTTTACCCTAGAAAAACTGCTACTTCCAGCCTATCAGTAACTTACTGATAAATACTGTAGTTCCTCCAGGCACCTGTCGCAACAACATCACTGTTTGAACCAAGCAAATGTTGCCCTGAATTAAAATAACGCTAGTCTCTCCAAATTCAACAGCTTATATCTTTATCAATATAGTTGAACTCTTTCCTGTACTGTAAAACTGTGCTTGAACTGTTCATATTGTAAGAGTCCAGAATTGTCAGTTAATTAGTGGCGGCTCATCATAAGAGGCTATGGAGGCTAAGCCTATGTGCAATTTAGTAAAAGTAAAAAATATGCAATAACAATAGTGATATGTGATAGCCGTGTATCACAGGTGGGTTTTGTTTAGCCTCTAGCGCCTGTTCCATACATTTTCAAACCTTACGTCATGCTTTCCTAGGTCTACTGTATTACTATTGGCTAACCTGATAGGGATGGGATGGAATGGGGTGGGAGTCTGTGTGTATTCCACCTTCAATCACAGAGGGTGCTCTGTCTGTCAAGTTTTACTGTATTTGTATTGGCTACATGATACAAGTTTGCGGCTAGCCTCCACCACTTATGAGGTAAAGCAACTAATAGATGCTGTTACCCTTTTAGTAAGATAAGATTTGCCATTTCGGGGGCATGAAGAAGGTGCTGAATTATCGAGAGCTAACTATGTTATTAGCAAAATATTATGCATTACTGGATACGCACATGTGAATATATTGTGTTCACTGTACTGTCAAACAATTCCAAATTATTTGGTGTCATCTATTGCCTATACAGTGCAGGGGGGAATTAAAAGAGAAGTAGCCACTGCCCAGTTTTTTTCATGACAACTGGATGAAACGACTGACATCTCCTGCAGTTGTCAATTATCCTGAGACAAGAACTGTACGAGATTCTATGGGTTTATGGTGTGAGTGAGGGCTGCGATGCTTAGTCCATTTTTAATTGTATTGATCGTGCAATGCAATGAATGAGCTGGATTATATAAGCATGCTAGTAGCACAAACGTATGATGGTGCTGCAGTAATGAACGGCTTACAGGCAAAAGTGAAGGGAAAGGTACCCATGGCTACTTTTATACATTGTTATGCCCATCACTTTAACCTAGTGATTGGTCAAGCAGCAAAGTTCATCAAAGAAGGAAGAACTTTCTTTGCTACATTACTCGGATTTGCAAGCTGTTTTTCGAAGATAAGTATTGTGATCAAAGTTTTGTTTTGTTGTGATCCTAGTATTTTCTGTTATGACAACTGTAATTAAGGTTGCCAACTGGACCCATAATTCTGGGACACTAAGACAGGTCAGGTTTCTCAACTCTCTAAACAGCAAATTAATTGATGTTGTTGAACATGTAAACTGAGTGTGAATTGCGTGAACTGTTGCTAAAGGAATTGAATTGTTCTGCTAACTAGTTACCAAAAGCAGACGTGTCCGGGGACGGGAATTACTTCCTGTGAGGATTGTTTCCATCCATCAGACCTCAACAGCTTGCTGACTCGTGTTAAAAAAACAAATGTTGAGAGTTAAAAGACCTGGCCAGTCTTTGTGTCCTGGAATTATGGGGCCAGTTGGCAACCATAACCAGGGCTGCTTTTACAAAAACCCGGCCACTTCCTGAAAACCCGACCAATCGGGAGCGCAAGTTGTGATGCCATTCACCTAAAATACGAATCAATCAATCATTCCCTTTACTTAATTAAGTAAAACCTTTGAGAACATATTCTTATTTGCAATAATGCCTGGCCAAGAAGGCTCACAAATGTAATTATTTTGACATATGCTGTGGTGTTTTTCCCAGACTTTTTCTTCTCCTTTACGAATTCTATTGATCAAGCCATTTCTGTATCTCGATTATAACTGAGAAACATGTTAGTGTTAAAATTGGTTTAATTTACAGGTTTTGCTTTGTGCAGAACATAGAAACTGTATGGAAATGAGTGTGCAACATTGTAATAAACTTTTATTAAACTTATAATGAAAAAATTTACTCTGGACACAGTTTATCACAATCACTATTTGTAATTGTATTAACATTAATAAAGACTAGCCACTTATCAAAATGTTGCTTTCTCGTTTTCTTGCTCTACATTTTGTTTTTAAATGAGGACGATTTAAAAAATCTATTTCATTTTCACAGTAAAACCTGTAACTGGTTTTACTATTCTTATTACAGTAAACCCTTTATATTATGGTCTGGTCTAATAACGGCTTACAAAAATGCTTTTAATCTGCAAGCATATCAATTTGTATTGATACAATGACCAGATGGCTCCATGTTGACCGTTAGAGACATTTTTAGATTTCACAGACTCCCATCACCCCAATGTGTTTAAAAATACAGGTTAATTTGTTTAAAGGAACTTTTACATTTAGTAATAAATGACATGTTACTAGTTAGGGTTGCTTACAAAATGTAGATAAACTGGCCAAAGGCAAATTAACACACTGCAAGTTCAATCTGTTTAGACCAAGACAGCAAACAGACCACATGAACAGTGCCATTGAAACAGCCGAAATAAAACCTGCACCTGCCCGTCAGTGGTAAGGTTTAAAATCCCTGTTGAAATGTAGTTAAAATGTCAGGTTTTTTATTGTAATGACAAGATAAACTAAAGCCAGGATGCAACTGGCATTTGTTAGTAAGATTGTAGCAGTTGAACAGCCAGCTAGTGTCAGATCTAATGTATGTGATTGTGCTCCAACAACAACACATTCTCAACCTTAAATTCTATAAATCCAGGAAGCGGAGATCCCCAGAGCCAGCATCACAGTCGTTTTGTGTGCTGATGCACTGGGGAGGCAAAGTGAGCTGATCCCTGGAGCCAGCATTACACTTCAGCAATCAACACCAGACAGAAGGATATCTACATCATCAGATGGAAAGCAACGCAAATGGATGGAAATGCAAATGGATCACATTAGTTTACCGCAAAGCTACGTCTTAGTTGGTGCTTATCTTGGCGAGAGCCGAGTTCAAATCAGCATGAAGTTCAACATCTACTCTCATGTAATAGAAATCATGAAGATCTGGATACATCCAGTGACTGCTGTGAATAGTGCAGTTGGCAACAAGGGAAAGACCTTGTGACAGCATGGAGAGACAGCTGACAGGAGGAAAGAGACCTCATTGGGACTGGCAAAGGTTAGCTACCCTGATCGGCAGTATTCAGCTATTTGTTTTCAATGGTAAACAGGATGCTGGAGACACCCGCTCAAGGCTTCTAAGAAATTAAAGAGAAAAATACCCTGTGGCAGAAATACAATGAGTTCTGGTGTTAAATCTTCCTCCCGACCTGTGAGGGTGCTAAAGAACGAGAGGAGAAGTATCTGGAAGGGCTGGCCTGACAGTTCGTTTCCGGGACCGGGAAGTGGGTCAGCCTGGAAAGAAGCAAGATTCTGTTGTAAGACCGTATTGACTTGAAAGGTAAACGAGGGGCAGCTGCAAGTAATAAGGCAGCTGCAACCGTTTACCTAGATATCATGTGGGATTACATATACGGGCCAGGGTAACGCTGATCTTTTCCTTTGTTTGGGTTAACGCTTGGAGAGAGAAGGACTGAGAGAGGAGCTCTCAGAGTGAATTGTGTTCGTGTTTTGTGTTATTGTGTCTGTCTGTGTAACTGTCTGTTTTTGTATCACCACTAGACAGTTAAGCACACCTCCAGAGCTGTCGCCAGGGTCAGCACGATCTGGAGCATCACTACACACTACACAACCTTTGTCTGCACCGAGCACCTGCATGTCTGTCTTGTGTTTTGTGTTTTGTTCGGGACTGTGCCCTGTTTTCGTTATCCCCGCGCTTTACACATTGTTATGTATAGCTGGGGATTTATTATTTTACGGTCACCAGACCTGGGTTATACTTAAAGCACCTTTTTCACTGGATACCGTTGTCTGCCTGTCATTCCTGCATCGCATCACCGCTACACCTGTTCCCCTTCACTAGCCACTTTGCCACATACCTCTAGGGTTTGCGAGAGCCAGGGCGGAAGATGACTCAACATTGTATAAGAGAGAAAAGAACCTCAATGGGCACAAGCCTGGAGTTAAATGGCCAAGAGCTTGTGAGAACTGCATGGGACACAGTAAAAACGGATCTCTGTTTTACTTTGTAAAGGTTAAATGGAACAGTTGAAAAGAAGCTGGATAAATTTGGGGACATCATCTACCCATATGGAAGCGAGAGGTTTGGAATTGAAAAAAGGAAGGAAAAAGTACAAACTATTCCTGGAAAGTCTAGACTGCAGCAGGAGATTGAACGCTTAGTTAGAGAAAGGAGGCAGTTGAGGAAGCAATGGAGAAAAGCAGAACAAGTCAGAAAGAGGGACTCCATCTGTTACAAAGGGTCATAAAAGACAAGCTTGCAACATTGCACAAAGTTGAGCGCCTACTGAAACGCTACAAAAAGAAAAAGCGTGCGAGAACTAATTTTTATAAAGATCCATTCAAATTTGTAAATTTGAGATATTTGGAGGAAACACATACAGATTCAAAAAGGCAGCCTATGTCAATTCCTTCAGATATCCCACCTATCAATCCACCCAAATACCAAACGGAGGACTGTGCATCCAAGTGGAAAGAAGTAGATCAAGCTGTGAAAAAAGCAAGGGCATCGTCATCTCCAGGGCCTAATGGAGTTCTGTACAGAGTGTATAAGAGTGCTTCTGGAGTTCTACGAACCCTGTGGAAATTGATGAAAGTGGCATGGGAAAAGCAGGTTGTACCAAGAGCATGGCGCCGAGCAGGTGGAGTCTTTATACCAAAAGAAAAGGATTCTACAAGCATCGGTCAGTTTTGTCCTATTTTCCTATTAAATGTAGAAGGCAAGTTTTTTTTTCAGCATCACTGCTCAGAGATTGTCGACCTGTCTATTAAAGAACTGCTTCATTGACACTTCAGCACAAAAAGAAGGCATTCCAAGTTTCCCAGGATGCTTAGAACACATCAGCATAATCTGGCAACAAATTCAATCAGCAAAAAAGTAGAGGAAGGAGCTCCATGTGACATTCTTGGATTTAGCTAATGTATATGGTTCCGTGCCAGATGAACTTCTTTGGGCAGCATTTGATTTTTCCAGTGTGCTGATGGCAATAACAAATTTAGTGAAAGCCTACTTTGGAGATATGCAATTTAGTTTTTCAACTTCAGAATTCAGCACTACATGGCAATGCCTAGAAGTTGGAAAAATGGCAGGATGTACCATTTCTCCACTGGCTTTTACCATGGCAATGGAAGTCATTATTAGGGCATCAAAATGGGTAGTAGGAGGAGAGCGCTTGGCTTCTGGAATGCGACTACCATCAATTCGAGCATACATGGATGACATGACAACAATGATTACAACAGTAGCCTGCACTAATTGATTATTGGGAAAATTAACCAATAATATTGAATGGGCACGAATGCAATTCTATAATTAAAGGTAAAGTAGTAGAAAAAAGGTTCTACATTAATGGTGGAGCAGTACCAACAGTGTCTGAAAAGCCAGTGAAAAGTCTAGGGAGATGGTACAATGGGGATCTAAAGGACACAGTTCATGTGGGAGAAGTTACACAACAAGCAGTGGAAGGGTTGAAGAGCATAGAGAGCAGCGCTTTACCAGGCAAACTGAAACTGGTGCTTTCAGTTTGGTCTACTGCCAAGATTGCTCTGGCCACTGACTGTGTACAAGGTTTCCTTGACAAGAGTTGAGAAGCTGGAAGCTTTAATCAGTTCATACGTCAGAAAATGGTTGTGAGTCAGCAGAGTGGGACTTTATGGTAAAGAAATACTGCAGCTACCAATCTCTGCTCTAAGCAAGGAGTTTAAGTGCACCAAAGTCCTACTGGAAATGACATTAGTAGATTCACACAACAAATACATAAGGAAGGCAGCATCTGTGTTGAAAACTGGAAGAAAATGGATGGCAGAGAAAGCTGTGGAAGGTGCTAAGGCTGCCCTTTGAATCGGAGATATTATGGAGCAAGTTCAGCATGGAAAAGGAGGTTTTGGTCTCGGTTCAGCTCCTCTTACATGGCTCACTCCAACCCCAGCTCAAAGGAGGAAGCTGGTAGTCAATGAGGTGCAAAAAAAAGGAGGAGCTGATCTGGTGTGTAAAGGCCATTTCCCAGGCCAAGCAAGGAGAATGGATGAGATGGGAAAGTGTGGAACAACGCAAGACCTCATCTTGAATATTGTGTGCAGTTCTGGTCACCTCGCTATAAAAAAGATATTGCTACTCTAGAAAGAGTGCAAAGAAGAGTGACCAGAATTATTCCGGGCTTAAAAGGCATGTCATATGCAGACAGGCTAAAAGAATTGAATCTGTTCAGTCTTGAACAAAGAAGACTACGTGGCGACCTAATTCAAGCATTCAAAATTCTAAAAGGTATTGACACTGTCGACCCAAGGGACTTTTTCAGCCTGAAAAAAGAAACAAGGACCAGGGGTCACAAATGGAGTTTAGACAAAGGGGCATTCAGAACAGAAAATAGGAGGCACTTTTTTACACAGAGAATTGTGAGGGTCTGGAATCAACTCCCCAGTAATGTTGTTGAAGCTGACACCCTGGGATCCTTCAAGAAGCTGCTTGATGAGATTTTGGGATCAATAAGCTACTAACAACCAAATGAGCAAGATGGGCCGAATGGCCTCCTCTCGTTTGTAAACTTTCTTATGTTCTTATGATCAGCTGGCAAGACCTATGGACAATGAAACCGAGCAGGATCAGTTTCTTCATCAGATCAGCATATGATGTTCTCCCATCACCACAGAATCTAAACCTCTGGGTGGGTGAGGAGTCCTTTGTGTTCATCACCTGCAAAATTAAGGCACATTTTGACAGGATGTAAGATGGGTCTTAGCCAAGGATGGTTTACTTGGCGCCATGACCAGGTGCTGCGATGTTTGGCCTTAGCATTGGAAGACAAGCGTAACCTGACCAATAATTTGCCACCAGTTCCATCAAAGCATTACACACAAACGACAATATTTCTCTGTCAATGAGAGCAACCACCAAGTACAGGTGTTAAAACCAAGGAGGTGGGTTGTTAAGGATTTGTGGCACACTCTACAACCCGGTTTCTTAGAAACAACGGGTTCAGTGGCCAAGAGTTGCGTCGCACAGTGAAGAACTTATTTGAAGCAGCAGAAAGGAGCAGCAACTGGCTGTGGTTGAGACGGAAAGATTCTGGGTGGGGATCTCAAGCACAATAGAGAAAGCAACGCTGATGTACAGGTAAGTAAGCTGGGCTGAGCTGAGTAGGGGATGGAGGGGGGTGATGCTGGGACGCCAGAATCACTGTTGAGCCCTCTTGAGGTGTTGTGGGCTAGTCACCGAAACACTGAGGATGGAAGGTGCCCACTTGAAGACCCCAGAGATGTACCCTATTTAGCTCAATCCAGACGGTTGTCATGCTGATGTGCTGGGGAGACCGCACTGGGTTGATCCCAGGAGCCAGCGTCGCAGCCGTTATGTATGCTGATGCGCTGGGAAGGCAAAATGAGCTGATCCCTGAAGCCAGCATTACACTTCAGCAATCAACACCAGACAGAAGGATATCTACATCATCAGATGGAAAACAATGCAAATGGATGGAGATGCAGATGGATTACGTTAGTTTACTACAAAGCTATGTCTTGGTTGGTGCTTGTCTTGGCGAGAGCCAAGTTCAAATCAGCATGAAGTTGAACATCTACTCTCATGTAATGGAAATCATATTTCACCCACAATTTCGGCATCTTTATCTTGGCAGATCTAAGGTGTCTCTATAAAATATCTACTTTTATTGGTCTATTTTTCCATGAAAAAAAGAAACAATCCTATCGGTGAATACCTGACAGGTTTAGGGGGAGGGAATTGTGTGTGTGTGTGTGTGTGGTGTTACTCTGATTCTGATTCAGTATTTTATTGTCAATCAGGGCTGAGATCCTCTCTTATTTGACAAAACTCTTAGCAGTGTTTTGCTAAAACCGCCCACAAATAGAAAACCTGCCTAGCATCATTTTCTCCCGCAAAACTGAAAGAAAAGTCACCCAGTCGTGATGCAAGGGTGACGATTTGTATCACGATACAGTAAATTAAGCATGAAGCATGAAAACCACACAATTGTCTCACTTGCTTGTGGAAGTGTTTGCAATAACACAGGTAAAGCACTTTTGGTCAAATAAGCTTCACTGCCTATTTTGCTTTTGTTTCCTGTTTATTCTTTAAAACAAAACTACAAATCATGGCTTAGGAGTCAGTGGGTCCAGGTCAAAGAAAATTGGTCACCAAATTAATTTGCTGGGTGCCATTTCAGGAGCAAGTTAGTTGCTACCTTATTCAACTGCTTAAAATACAACAACGTGTTAAGAAACTAAAATGATACTAACACAGTAACTTAATGTCTGCCTGCACTCACTTGTTTGTTGCCACATTCTGCTGAGTGGTTAATCAATGCAGCTGACTTCAATGAACTCAGCATATTTATAGTTTACATATATTAGTTATGCTTGGAAATGGTGATGGCACCTCTAATTCTATACAGTGTAACAAGGGAATGCTCAGTGTTAGTGAAGTCCTGATCTGACAGAATGTAACACACACATTTTATTAGAGATCAAGATCAGAATCTCAGAATGATGAAAAAATCTCCAAAATGCAAAAAATAAGTGGTCTTAGAATTCTATGCTGGTTTACTTTATTTTTCAAAATACTGCCTGTTTTCTCAACTGATTGTTTAGCAGTGATAGTTATCACAACATGCTTGCAAACTGAAGGCTATAATTTCAAATACCACACATGCCAGGCCTTATATATATATATATATATATATATATATATATATATATATATATATATATATATATATATATATATATATATATATATAATTTAAAATTATTATGTGTGTGTATATATATTTTTGCAGGCAAATGTTCCATTTTAAAACAGAAATAAATCATTATTTCTATATATGTCACAATAAGTGAATTCCCTAGTATATTTACATGTTGACAAAACAAATTACTTGTCATTAAACTCTGATGTCTTGTAATATACATATGTGTGGATAAAAGTGCCTGGGGTCTGCAAAAAAATAGGAGAAAAAGCAGAAAGACACTTTTACCTTACTTTGGTGACTTATTTCTCTTACTGTATGGCAGATATTGCCATTTTTAACTGCATTTCAATTAAGAGTGTTGGGAACTATAAATTAAAAGTGAAATGGTGCTTTTGTGTGATTTACTTTTGCTGCACCAATACCCTGAAAACAAGTAAACTATCCTTGCTGTACAAAGAGTCTGATAACTTGGCGTGAGGAACTACCATTCCTCTCAATACATTCCAGAATATTGGTGGAGCTTGGGCGCCCTGAGCCTGAATAACCTTTGCCTATGAACTGGAGGTTAAGTGCATTTGATTGTGCATGGATTGCTTCCATGAATACACAACAATTTAACCCACTGAACCATCCATATTGATAGAAATAAATATAAATCACAAATCATCTTGTTAAGGAACACCGGTATACAACCTATGAAATTACTAAAAGCTTTCCATCGGACTCTACTGGAAATATAAAGTATTTGTTTTACCATCAAGCTGAACCGAATGATAACTGTGTTACCGCAAGTTTATGGTGGCACGGGGTCACTTTCCATGGAACCCACTGAATATACCCTTTCATCAAATGTATATAGCAGACAAATTCCATCAATAAATGTTAATTGCTTTCACCCAGAATGACGTAAAAGCTTTCCTACGGAAAAAAAAAAAAGATAACCACCTGTCAGTCAAGTACAATTACAGAGTTATCACTTGGTGGTAAGAAACCTTGGAAAGGAAGCTTGAACTTGTAGTTGGCATTGCTGTCAGCTTAGGTGTCACGTTTGAGGCCCATTGGGCAGTCATTTCTCAAAGCAAGTTGGATCTTCTCTAACAAATCAACAACAATGCAATAATATGTCAGCATTCGCTTGTCACTCATTTTAGCTTGTGACAGACTTAGTAAGCACCTACACATTACAAACTGTCCCACCCTGTTGTCTATCATGGCAATCTAAACTGATTAAAGTTTATGATTTTACTAGAACATGGTATTACTGATTTTGCGTCCATACAGAAAACCCCTTAAAAAGTTTTCATAACAGTCCTTGAGAAGACAAATATTCTTACAAATATATTTTAAAATGCTTCCTTGATATGTATTTTCAAATGTTTGAATACCAGAACTGCTTTATTTTCCCTCCTTCCCTCTGAGTTTTTACGATCAATACCAGATGACCTTGCATTGCAATTTCTTAAGTATAATATACTACACTTAACAAGAAAAGGATATTGTGAACTAGCCGTGACATTAATGCCCTGACTGAAACTAAATCGCTTTATCTACTTACTTTCAGATCGTATTTATTACGCTGTTACTGTCTTTGAAAAAATACATGTCATTTATCAAGGTTCAGATGCATTTTTTCAGTTAGCTGGATACAAAAATCTTTAACGAGAACAGATAAGCCAAAATTGAAGGATAAAGGCTAAACTGATAAAAGATTAAAAACAAATATCATTGTCTCCCTACACAATTTCAAACTACACAGTTTTGTATAATAGCTGTTTAATAGGCCTACTTCAGTAAATGGAAGAGTGACAAGAAAGCAATGACAGCAAAGCCTTTTGGTTCTTAGGAGCTGCTCTTCTCTTAGAAGAACACTGTCAGACTTGTGCGCCTGGAACTTGATTTTAAATGAATCTTTCATTTAACTGAATTAAGCACCCCTCCCCCACAACCAATTCTGAACTAAAATGCACCTTTCAGTTCAAACAAGCATTAGACAAGCATGTAATAAAATATAGCAGTGAAATAAATGACCCATTATCTAAAACATGCAGGAACTGATTTAACCCTACTTCTGCTAGTTTCCCATTTAGTGTTTAAGCAAATGCAAAATAAATGTTTCCACTTAACATACTTGTTCTTTTGGTGGCATGTTTTATCCTTACTGGAAAGGCTATCAAGTAAAAATCCCCACATGGCCAGGATCAAAAATTAATTTTAGAAAACCTAAAAAACTTGACAGGCAATTTACCATTTTCAGGTCACTATCATGTGCTATGACCTTGGTGTTTTGTTCATTGGAGTTTCTAATTATAATACACTATATAAAATACAGTTCTCAGCTGTTAACATACAATCCTATGTGTAATACACTAATATTCATTACCATTACCTTACTGTTCATATACTTAATGCTACTGTATCAACATTGTAGGGGTGATGTAAGTATAGGTGCAGTGCAAATAATTGCAGATGCAAAATTCTAATTGCATTGCAGCCAGGCAATTATTTTGCACTTCACCTTATGTAAGCTTAAGAGCAATGCAAATTACTCAACATGCACAAATAATGATCTGCAATCATGATAATGAGGGTCTCAATGAGCGCGTCAGTCTATTTAGAGGTCACATTTGCAGAGTTAGGAGTACAGAGAGCAGTAGGTGGTGTATGATATTTGTGAAGCACGAAAATACAAACCAAAAAAAATATCAGAGGAAGGGCAGCAAAGTGCTCTTGGCACATGGAAAAGAAAAGTTTTCTGAGATGGAGCTGAGAGTCCTTAAATCTGAGATCAGTCAGCATGAGAGTTGTTTGGAAAAGCCTCAACCAACATCAATTATGCTAGTATCTTTAGGAAATGATTGGCCTGCCCATTTTAGCATGACATCCAGAAATTTGCCTCAGCACTCTGGAAAAGGTAGATTGGGCTATCCGTCCAACATTCCAGCTATGGTCTGAAAAGAACCAGAGGCTAAGTAGTGCAGAGTACACAGCACTTTCACATGTGCAGGGATAGCGGTCCCTAGACTGTCACTGGGGTCTAGCTCATCCCTCAGTTCAGCGATGAAGTCAAGGATGGCCTGCGGAGTGAGACAATAACGCTTTAGCACCGCATCCTCTGGCATCCCAAACAAAGTGACCCTGGGATTGAATATGCAGTGTTTTCTTTGTCTTGCCCTTGTCCTCCTAGCGTGTTTCTGTCTCTCCTCAACAAGAGTCAAGTGTCGCCACATCAGGAAGTGGACCGCAGTGACAGGTCTCTGCAGATGTGTGCTTTTATACAGCTCTTAGCTACTCGCTTCTACAATGGTTTGCAAAATTCTTACACCACATTATAAAGTTTGCGTTGGCTTATTATCCATTGTGTTCAGCATTGTGTATGTAGGCAACTGGAGGCTTCTATGGCAAGACGCAGCCCACTTCTCTAAACCCTATTGGCTAACCAAATCCTTGGCCAAACCAGGTTCCTAGGACAAATCATTTTATTGTACTTTCCCAATCTGTTCTTAATATTGTAGATTCAGCATTTTGTCTGATAAGTTTGAATTCCAATAAAATACAGTCATTTTCAACATCCCTTAAATAATGTGCACCATTCTACAATATAAACCCTTTGTATAACACTAACCCCTCACTCATTTGAACAAAAACCCCACTCCTCTAATATGTAAAACCTGAGGATTAGAGCAAAAAATGATATCAATACAATTGAAACTTTTATATATACTATACTATGAATGTATCATTTAAGCTTAAACTGCACATGTTCTAAAGTCAGACAATCCCAGTGTACAACCTTAAGTTTTTGTTGTATTTTGTTCATGAAACATAAATAAAGGCTTGACTGTAACCTAAAAGATTTTGCTGATAGCTACAAAAAAGCAGGCTAGCATCCATGTTGGATGTGGGTTATGATACATATAAACTGCACTCATACCATGCACCTTGTAAGTAATGCATATCTTGTAAATACAGTGCAGCATTTTTTTTTTTTTTTGAAAGGAACTGTCTTATATATTGAAATTCGCGGTACAATAAATACCATCACTGCACACCTTAGGGCCTGTATTCTTTAGGCAGTTGCTTACTGCCTACATGGAAATTGCATTCTGACATTTACATATCATGTTTAATCATGATGCCATGTGTAGGAACATATCAGAATAACCGATATATTTTTTCACTCATCCAACAAACAAAACAGTAATCAATTATAATTTCTTACCATTAAAGTCTTCAGATTCCTCTGGTCATTAATCAGTTAAGCCAAAGAAGACACAAGTACTAAATTGTTTCTAAATACAGTAATCTCAGTTCCCTTGTATATTATACTTTGTATCGCTGTAATCCTTTTCCACACGTCTCTATGTGTATGTAAGGGTTCCAATCTTCCAAGAATTGCATTCAGTATCAAAATAAACAATCACACATAAAGCAGCTTAGTGTATTGATTTGTGTCATTCACATTGTTACCCATTTTTCCTGGAAAATTGATGACATATATGTTGAGTCTTGTCTTGATGTCTGGGATAATTATAGGGTCCGGTGGGAGTTATTTTCAAAACTTGGTGACTGATTTTAAGTCTCTGGTAATACACCTATAGTCTAAAATTAAAATGATGTATTGGTGCACTTGTCCTCTCTGGATATTAACAGTACCATTTTCATGTACTTTGAAAGTTCACAGTGGAACAGATGCTGAGTTTTATCTTTCTTGGAACAGAAGCTGAGTTTTATCTTTCTGTATGACTGTGTTTGTTAGACATCACAGGCTGGCTCACAACCCCCCCCCCCCCCAAAAAAAAAGGTATTATTTCTTTTCCAATATTAGAATCTAGCTCAACTCCATCAGGAGTTTGAAGGTTACTCCTTAAGCACAAAACATTCGTCAGTTTTTTTATGAACAGAAGGGGAATCTTAGTCATCTAACCGTACCCAGCAATTAGCTAAAAAGTATCGATTTTCATTGACATCTAGAAGAGATCACAAACAGTGTGTCATTATATAGCTATTTAGAAATTGTTTTGGTCTCGAAAAGTAAAGTTTCCAAAAGGCGAAGATGATTCTAAAGTAAAATTTTAAAAGTTTACGAAACATTGTACATTTTGCTAAAACGAAATGAGTATTCGTTAATTATCCATGCGATCATTCCTTTTTTTTATATATATATATATATATATATATATATATATATATATATATATATATATATATATATATATATATATACAGTACAGTTCACAAAATGTAATTTACAAGCCATGAAAACTGCCAATATTCACATAATCATAATTGCAAACTGTCTTAACTAATCAATTGTTGTGCACACAGATATCGGACAGGCATTTAACAAGAACAGAGGTGTCATGTAAACTTCAATATAATTGAAAGCAAGGGGAAGGAAAATTCTAATTAAGTTTACAAATCACTGATGTCTGTATCAATTATTTAAGCTCAAGCTTTATGTTCAAGCTTAGATGTGTTTTTGGCAATATTATTCTGCTTGGCAGTGAAAACCCAAAACCACCAGGCACACATCATTTGTAGTGTTACTCAGACCTTCACCATGTAGAGTGAGCCTTAAGAAAGCACAAGTAAGCTGTCATTATGCTGCTTCTACATATTTGAGGAAACTCACAAATCCACTGTGCTACAAAGCATTATCTTTTCTGAGAGGAAAACCCATTAAAGATATAAAAATAAACAACTCAGTAATACAATTCAAGGTCTCTTAGGCTGCATTCACACTGGCTGCATTTGCAAAGGGATAGAGTTAGTTTGTGTGCGAACTAAAGTTTTTTTTTTTTGTGGTCCTTTTCAATTTTGTTCAGGACCAAATTATTTTGTGTTCACAATACAGTTTGCAAGTGCACTTGGTTCATTTATATGACCTGTGAACCAGATTACCATATCCTGCAAGGCATCTTGAAAGATGGCAGCTATTGAAGTATTGCTTCCGTTTGTAATAGATTTTTAGATTCTTACATATTGCTGTGCAAGAAAGCACTAGGAACGGGGGGAGCACTAAATAAAACAATTGTTGAATGCCTGCAGGAGAAAAGATCAGTATTCATTTATGTAATACTGCACTGTTCTATTACTGTAGACATTGAACAAAGTAACTATTTTTTAAACAGTTTTGTCCAGTTTGGTATGGCTTTTGGTGTCTGGCCAAATTTCTGTAAGCTTTAGTTTCTTGCACTGCTCATGTAATTTAGGGTTACCAGATTTGCAGACATTTGGTTGCATTTATTGCAAAACATAACACCTTATTATTTTCCTTATATTGTCATCTGAAAACATGTTAATGTTCAAAAAGGCAGATTCAAAAAATAGATCAGCTATTAGTATTACCATTTAAAGCATGTGATAAACACATAATCAGAATGATTAAACAAATAATCCAATATTTGTTTTCCATATAATCCAAAATTGTTTATTTTATGAATGGCGCTAACACAACCTAATACATTACTCTGCTATTATCTTGCTGAGCACTCTGATACAGTTTTGTATTTAAACAAAGTGATACAATCACAAAAACGGGACGATTCAACAATGTTACTGTTTCCGACTGGGACAAAAAATGAAGACTGAAAACTTGGACAATCCCTATAGCCCTGTGTGACAGAGAGCGACCAAATCCTAATCAACAATCTCCCTCCCCATCTGTGAGAGTGCTGTATAACAGGAACAGAGTGCCTCGTACTGGTTGGTCTGGCAGTTCAATCCAGGGTCATGCAGAAGCCAGCCATCCAGGAAGGAGGCGGAGTAACAATGCCCAAAGTCATTGTCCTAAATGGGTACGTGATGTGTTAGTCATGGATTGGAGGAGACGTGACTGAACTAGCTATCGCAGGGGGCATAACTAAAGGTATAATTGGGGATGTGACGATGTAATCTGTTCCTTTGATGTGGTTATGAGAATGACCGAGAAAGGAAACAGGCTGTGATAAGCATATTGTGTTAAGTGTTTTGTTTGTTTGTAAAACTGTCTCTGTTTGTCACAACTAGATGGCTAACACTAAGCCGGGAGCTGTCGCTAAAGGGCCAGAACCACTGTCAGGAGAAGTGACCGTGTCTGTTTTGTGTTTCTTTATAAGTGTATTATTATTTCGGGACTGAACCCCATTGTTTATTTACTGGCGATACACATCGTTGTGTAGAGCAGGTACTATTATTTCTTGTCACCAGACCAGGCTTAAAAGAATAAAGACTTATCTGGACCGAGAACTGTTTGTTTGTTTTTGTTGGAGCACTGCATCACCAGTACACCTGCGCTACTGCCAACCACTCATTCACAAGCCATTTTATTTTTGCTCTACTTGTTTCTTCAGAATATGAACTAAACTACACACAAAATGTTTATTTCCGGGTCAGGCTA
Source organism: Polyodon spathula (assembly GCF_017654505.1). NCBI lineage: Eukaryota > Metazoa > Chordata > Actinopteri > Acipenseriformes > Polyodontidae > Polyodon > Polyodon spathula. The sequence continues at coordinate 12,279,384 of NC_054542.1, read as the reverse complement.
CCTTGTATAGTGCAGTTGTTCACATTGAGGTTCAGCAAGCGAACCAGACCAAAACCTCTAAATGGCCCAAGTGTGAACACAGCCTTAGGTATTCTAAAATTGTTTATTCATAGTTCTGTAGCATTCACAGTTTTTAATCTTAAATCACCACATCATTCTGAATGTAAGGAAAGTTGTTTTAGAAACAAAATGGGATAATGATGCTTTTAGATTTTACCCCCAATGTGGTATAAAATGAAAAGGTCACTAGTGTAATGAAAAGCGATTTCCATCTGGTGGCTGCTAGGGGCCTAATTGAAATGACTAGCGGTGGTTTTATCCCAATTTCTCAGGAGCAGGTGTTAGCATCACAACTGGCACTAATTGGCATTTACAGGATGGAAATATCTGAAGACAGGCTGATTGGATGGGCATAGATACTAAACAACTCACTGGAGGGACATAGTTGAGATATTACTGGTGCAGTTTCAGTTTGTTAATTTAACACAAAGCCTGCCCTTATAAACATTTACTGTAGTAAATTTACATGGTACTGCAGTTTCCCCATGCTTTTCCTATGGTTATAAAATGCATTTACCATAATATACCACGGTTTATCCTGTTTTTTAATATGCTTTACCGTACTGTGTCTCCCTGGCCTTGTCAGTGCCTAACTATGCTTTGTCCATGCTTTCACTATGCTTTATTACAATGTGTTATGTTTTTACTGTAGGAAACCTTTATAAAGGTGTTCCTGTCTTCTACCTTTTGAGAACTCTAAATAAAAAAACAGGTTTTGTTCACATGCATAATAAATTCAAATTCTTTGACTAATTAGGGATCAGCTTTTATAACTAATGCAAAAATGAACACATGGATGCTAGCATTATGCTTTGGGGTTGCCTGTGGGCCCTTCAGGGTACTTAAGGATGTATTTGCTTGTGAATTCAACTGTTACTCATTATACAGCAGTGCAAAGCCATGTAAAAATACAAAAACAAACAAAAACTTACTCTTGGTGCTTTTACATATTTGATTAAGATTATATGCACTAGTTTTTTTTATCAAGAATAAGAAAAAAAAAACAACCCTGTGTAGTATGCTTCATTTATATTTCCTTAGGAAAAGAGCATCAGTATATAATCATAACCTACAGCTGCAACCCCAGTACAACCAATGCTTTTGCATTTGCTTCAAAGGCTTTTGTTTAAAATAACAAGAATTATTATGCATCTTGCCATGGATGTGAAAGTTAAGCTTTGATGGCAACTACACAAAAATTGTGTTGCAAAATGTGTTTGGCTCTACATAAATGTAGTATGTACACTAACATGAAAGATGTCTTTCAATTGTGTTTGGCTGTGGTAAGGCCTTTCCAGTTGCCTACTGCTAGATAATAAGAGTCATTTTTCACCTACCACTAAAGGTAAAACATGTCATCTGACTAAATTAAATCTGTTTCTCTTGATAAAAATGAGCTTTAAATTCAATAGGCTCCTTGCCTATTGCATGGGTTTGTTGATAAACAAGTAATTGAATCAGTTCTAAGGTCAAACTACTTTCTTCTGATTTGTCATGGACATTTAGTGTCAAATTGTCAGTTGTTTTAACCTGTAGGGCATAGCTAGCAAAAAACATCCACAAGAAAAAAAAAACTGCCTAGTTGCTGTAGGATTTGAGTTGACATTTCAGTAAGGTTACTGTATTGAAGAAAAGGTGAGGACACAGATTATATGTGACTTGCCCTTTTAATAATGTAATAGTACACCTTTTTATGACATCACAGGGAAATAATTTGGCAAAAAACACACAACCTGTCTGTATCTATTCAACTGTAGGTGTTCAATTATAGTCTAAGGATGGGAAGTGAGCTTCACTTAACCCCAAGAGGGAGACTGTTGCAGAGGAGGAGCACAGTTGCAGAGGTGGAGTAGGCAAATAGAAGAGTAAAGCATAGTAGGGGAGGAGGGTGGAAAACAAAAACCTCCAAGACAGAGAGCAAACTCAAGGCTTGAGGTTTTATTGGTAAGAAGGAAATAGGGGGCAGAGCCATCCCTCACGCCCCCTGAATAACACAAAGTTTACAAAAAGAAAAACTACTTAGAAATGAGGCCTCAGTCTCAAAGGGTAGATCTCCTGGTTAAATAAACTTGAAATTCTTAGTGTGTGATTTTCTTCCATGCTGGTTGGGAGCATTATACATATAGCACCCCCTTGGAAACACATTGAGCAAACCCTGGCATTTTAAATAAATGAAAAAAAAAATACATAAAGATGTAAAAAATAAGACAACGTCTAAAGTGCTACATGTTGTAGAACAACGTAAGGCAAATGTAGGCTTCAAAATGGCCCAACAGTGACACAACTGACAATCATCAAATTAGGTGTTGAGGCAGCAGTGAAGGGTTGCTTGATCACATAATTGCTAAGTACTTGAAAATTGCAATATACAGGCCTGGGGTTTTAAACTGTCAGATTAAAGCACCTTTGTATGCAGCCTCATACTTTAACTACAAACAACTAGAATCACGTAAAAGCCTGAACGAAATTCAGTTCATACATAACGTAATCATGTTATTTTTTACAGAAATCACCATCTTGACCTTGTGGTGTAACAATAATGTTTCTCTCTGACAGTGGTTTTCTTTCAGTTCACTGTATTTTCACACTTCAAATTTGAAGAGACTACAATTTCAGTCTCCCTGGTGGTCTTGATTGAAGACCATTGTAGTTGGTTAAGCAACTACAATGTAAAAACTGGTCAAACAACTTCAATGTTTACAATATAAAAGTGAAAACATGCCACATTTGAGGATCCACGTTTTACTATGTTGCTCTTTTCACCTTGTTGTCTGTTTTTTGTTTCTAAAAGGCAAACATGCTATTGCAATAACCCATGGTAATGTCATAAGCTGCATAGATAAGAACTGTTAAAAAGAATAGCCCTGAACAGCAGCATTTAGATTCAGTAAATAATTTCCATGTTTTTTATTTTAAAAAAGAATATGCTGTGTTTACTATCTCAATGAACACTACAACAATTACACAACTTGGCACAGGTTGTTTGCTAAATGATCTTGGGCAGAGTTGCTTTCTCACTACGCAAATCTGAGCAACAGCCAGAACCGCTTCCCCAAACACACGACTCTCGAGGGCGGATGGTTTGCATAAAGTGCTCCAGTGGGAAGTAAGGCATCAAACAATCAGGTTCTCTGATGCGGCTGTGATGAAAGCTGGCCTCTTTCAAAACAGTTCCTACAAACCTAAATATCTAAATTATTAGTAAGTCCTAGTATACTATCAAAGTAAAACTGCTATATTATTTACAATCCAACGCAGGGACCGAACAATAGGGAATTATGCTGAACACAGGACAAGGCTATGTTTCAATGTATTGCCCCTAGTTTGTGAAGCAATTAAGTGACACAGCTGTCAACAAAAGTAGCACCAAATGAGTTACTCTTGGCACTCTGATGCAGAAGTGTAAAGCCATGTTCTACATGTCACACTGGAACTGATTCATATCAGTCTGTAATTAGCAGAAAATTAGCTCATATGTTTCTCTAACCACTGCAGCAAACTTTTCTTCTTAGTACTTTGAAATGACAAATGCCATAACCTTTCAAGGAATAGGAACTAAAACACTGTTTATGGCAAGCGTTCTTAAATATGGGGATGCTTTGTCAGTCAAATGGTTGTCTTTTCTTACCAGCATGCTGTCATTTCATATAACAAAAGCCCTTCATACTGTTCCTATACAACCCAGATTATTTTAGCCTGGCCAATATCTTAAAACATTCTTAGTGGCAATACTCTGTGGAATTTCAAAGCCCTCTAAAGCTATTGCAATTGTGTAAATCACAAGTCACAAGAACTTTTTTTTGCTTAAAAAACACAAGCAGTCTTCTTATTTTATTATTATTTCAATTTCAATTGTCTATGCTAGGGGTTTTCAACCGGGGGGTATGCAAGATAAAAATGAAAGTTACTGAAAATAATGATCTTGATTTGATTTTAACAGTAAATATATTATTGCTGTCTTTCATTGTTGTTTAGCTTCTCAAAGGTTAGTCTGACTATAGTTTCAAAATTGTCAATTACCACCTGTAAAAATGCGTGATTTCAATTAATCTGATTTCTACTCTGATTTTAGGGTGGGTGAGAAGGCATCTGGTGATTCTGCCTATTGAGAGATCTGCTCATAAACTTTGCATTTTTCAACTAATCATGTGATCCTAATACTACAGTTTTTAGAAGTATAAATGCTCCGGTAAATTTAAATATTAATAACAATACTCATACTTTGAAGGTTTCTGTTTTAGTTACAGCAATAGCAGCTAGTTGAATACTGTACATTAAAATGATCCTATGTATCGTTTCTCGAGTCAAAAATTGAAATATTTCTTACATGCAAAAAAAAAGGAAGGAAGAAAACACAAGAGAGTACAGAAAGTGCAAAGCCACGGAAAGTTATACCTAGTCCCTTTGAAAATGTTTACTGCTTTAATAAAAAGTTTATCATTGTTAGTTATTGTAGTTTTTTTATTGAGATTAATGTTTTTGTTGTTGTAAATGGCACACATAATTATGCTGCGAGGGCAAGTTAAATGGTAATGTGATGAACATTCACAGTGCAGACTGTTTTTGATTATGTATAATAACTTTGCTGAATAGAAAGCAAATATGTGTGTTTAATTACAAGTTTTAAGAATTGCTGTTAGGTATTCTGTCCTAAACCAGCAGTTTGTCAGTCCCAAACTCTTGTGACATAAATGTAAAAATGTAATAGAAAATGGCTATTATTCCCCACAAACTTTGCTTTTGTGACCAGGACAGTGATATTTTGAAAATTACCTATTTCCAATGAGAAAACGGTCTTTTCGTTCACATAAAGTCAGAAAAAAACAACATATGAATCCAAATTAACATGTATTTATACTAAAGTAATACAAAAATGACTACAAAAGATTTAGAAGTGAGTAGTTTTTCGAGATTTACTATTATACTGTAAATCACTTTCACAAATCAGCCCCAAATGTAGTCTCCTATCATGTTCTCGTTATACTGTCCTTGGTAGCGGCGTTCAAAGTCCAGTATATCCTGGTGGAAGTGCTCGCCTTGCTCCTCCGAGTTCGCTCCCATGTTCTCCTTGAATTTATCAAGATGAGCATCAAGGATATGGACTTTGAGGGACATCCTACAGCCCATTGTGCCGTAGTTCTTCAGCAGAGTCTCAACCAGCTCCACATAGTTTTCGGCCTTGTAATTGCCCAGGAAGCCCCGAACCACTGCGACAAAGCTGTTCCAAGCCGCTTTCTCCTTACTAGTGAGTTTCTTGGGGAATTCATTGCACTCCAGGATCTTCTTTATCTGTGGTCCAACTAAGACACCGGCTTTGACCTTTGCCTCAGACAGCTTAGGGAAGAAGTCTTGAAGGTACTTGAAGGCTGCCGACTCCTTATCTAGAGCTCTGACAAATTGTTTCATAAGGCCCAATTTGATGTGCAGTGGTGGCATCAGCACCTTCCGGGGGTCCACCAGTGGATCCCACTTGACGTTGTTCCTTCCCACAGAGAACTCGGTCCACTGTGGTCAGTCCCGCCTGTGGTAGTGCATCTTGGTGTCCCTGCTGTGCCAAAGGCAAAGATAGCAGGGAAACTTGGTAAAACTGCCTTGGAGACCCATCAGGAATGCCACCATTGCAGCCTCTTGATGCCATCTCAGAAAAATGCAGATATGTATCCATTTAAGCAGCTGGAACTAAACTGAACTGGTGGGCTTAAGGCCCCTTTATTTATACTACTATTTATATTACTGGAAAGTTCTAGAAAGTTCTAGAAGTTACTCCGAGTTTACTCAGCACTGAATCTATCTGGAATGTTCTGGAAAATAGGTAAATTTCAAAATATCACTGTCCTGGTCACAAAAGCAAAGTTTGTGGGGAATAATAGCCATTTTCTATACTTTTGAGGCATAAGCAATTAGGAAATAACACTTACTACCCAGGAACCAACACAACACATTAGTTTCAAATGCTTTTTAAATGGACAGTCAATTTTTGTTAAATATTTCCAAGTCATTCAATTAGTCTATCTATGAATGAGTAAGTCATTCAAGTTGTCTCTTCCTTGTGACATAACACTATGCACTGCAAATTAATCCTGACAACTAGCGTTGTTATTTAAATGACACTTGCCCAACTACTGGAACTGCAAAAACCTTCCCTATTATATCACATTTTAAAATTGCTTTTGTATGAGCAGGTCTGCCCTGAAGAACAATAAAGTATATTGGTTAAACCAACTAGACAGAAGTCCCTTGACACATTGTTGTAACTGGTGATCAAGGCAGCGTCAACATACTAATTAAGTGCTGCTGTATCTTATACAAATGTTTATCATGGTATATTTGCATAGTAAAAAATGACCATACTTCACCTTGCTTTCTACTATGCTTGCTTATACTTTACCAATCCGAACTAGATGTTCTTCAGTAATAATGCAGTGGCACTACAATGCAATGGTTCTGTAGTAAAGGGAAATGTTAGCACGACAGTGGTATGATTCTAAACCATTTGTACCAAGTTATCACCATAACATTAATTAGAGGAACTTCTTTGACTTCACGTTCAAGTTCACTTTTGGGTAAATACAAGTCCCTCTTTTCTGTTTCAAAAGGGAAGGTGGTTGAAAAGGAATTTCTTTTACACAGAATTTTTAGTATTGGGGGTCCCCTAGGGTTTGGGATCTAGTGCACTAGGGTTTGAAATCTGTCCTCTAAATCACTGCAGGAAGAGCGATTAAAAAAAACATAACAAAACATATGTGTTCTGATGGACTCCCGAGTGGCACATCTGGTAAAGGCACTCCACTTGGAGTGCAGGATGCACTATAGCCTGGAGATCGCTGGTTCAAATCCAAGCTATGCGACTGCTGACCATGGACAGGAGTTCCCAGGACAAATGGACAAGCTGTCTCGGCAGGGTAGGGGTTAGGTCGGCTGGGGAGTCCTTGGCTCACTGCACACAAGTCATTCAATTACTGTGACTGGCCAGGCACCTGCAGGCTGGCCTGTACGCAATTCAGAGCTGCGTGGTCCTCCGACACAGTAAGTTCTGAAAGTGGCCGCATGGCGGGTTTGCAGAGTGAAAAAAAGCAGAAATCTGACTCATTTGTTTTGGAGTGCTCATCTTCGTCTCTCCCAAGTTAGTTCAGGGGTTGCAGCAGTCAGCCAGGTTGAAGAATAATTGGACATTCCAAAATTGTAAGAAAAATTGGAAAATTAATAAAAATTATAAAAAAAATCATGTTGCTTTTTTCTTCCGTACCACATCAAGGATTGTTATTCCTGTGTTACCTTTTTGACAATGTGGACAATAGTCATTACACTATCAGTGCATGAAAGTTTTGAAACATAGTTTTAAGTGTACAAAGTTGTCAGAATGTTAATAATGAAAAGAAAAATGACAGGTATATTATTTAAACAGTTGTAGCAACACGTGGGGATGTATAACGTTGTATTTTTCGGAACCCCAACATGCGATTCAATTCAATCTCATATTATTCACCATTTTACTAGGTGAGCCACTGGAGACTACTTCCAAGGTAATTATTGACCCTTGCTATTTAGTTAAAAATTTCAGACCACAGGGATCCCCAAATGGCTCTCCTGGTAAAAGCACAGCCACATGGTGTGCAGGGTTCCATACAGTGCAGGTTTGTGTATTGGCTGTGCGAAGGGCTCTGGTGCTCCTTTGGGTTAGGGAGGTAAAGCCATCAGGGACTGTTATTCCTCATTGTGCTACAGAGAACCCTGCTGGCCAGATGCCCAGTGAGCTCAAAAGCAGACACCTGCAAGGCTGGCCTTTGTCCAGAGGCTGGCAGCTCACTGACATCCACTCTGGAGTTCCTTGGTGTAAAAGAGGAAGCTGGCTCGGTCGTGGGATCAGAGGATACCCGCTGAACCTTCAGTTCTCCTGAGCTGTGTGAGGAATTGCTGCAGTGAGGGGGAAAAATGTATTGGACATACCAAACTGGGGAGAAAATTAGGGATAAAATAACTGGGCACACTAAAATAAAATATCACAAGTTTGTTTAAAAAAAGAAAAAAAAAACTGCAACAATATGTAGTATCTAGCAGGCAGTAACAATTCATACTGAGTATGTTATAAAGGCCAAAGGTTACTAACTTATGCTTTAATGTTTTCTAAAATGTTATGAAAAAACATGCATTAGCTGTTACCACAAAACAACACAAATTATTATTTGAGGGTCACTGTTTTTTCTTTGATAATGAATAATGTTAATATAACTTTATGGTGAATGCTGCTATGTTCTTCCAGTAAACAGAATGAAAGAAAAGGTGTAACAAGGTGAGGAGTCAAGTGGAATACATTATGTGTTAGGGTATAGGCATAAATTACAAGGAGATTCGAGCTATAATTGATGCAAGTGTGCAAGTGCAAATCTGTCTAAGAACATTTTATTCAGAGGTTCCATTGATTTCCCTATTGTTTTGGAGCCCTTTAAGCATTTTATTGATTTTTTACTTTGTTACAATTATCAGGAAATTGTGATTACGTTCAGATGTTCATAGACCTATAAAATGGTTCAGCTGTGACATTTACATCTCAAAAAATCCATCTGGGAGGAAACAGATGACAAAATGAGGACTATTTCCAAATGATTTACATCCCAGCCATCAATCTAATGAGCACTAACTTAGCATTCTCCTGTCTGGCTTGAACCATCTTCTTGTCCTAGGACATATAATTAGAGTGAATTAATGTGTGGCTGAACATTATGCTTCTGATTCCTCGGCATCATCTCTCTCTAAAAATTAATTTGTATTTTTATGACAGTAAACAATGACCTTCTTATAGAAAAGTTAGACAAATATTATTATGATATTACAATATTTGTCTTTCCATAAAAACACTCTTTGCAGAAGCATGAGCAGACCACAACATTTAGCAAAGGATTTGACCTTGTCACTTTGTACAGAACCACTGCACTGTAAAATTATTTTAAACTGTTGTATTACATTGTGATTTAACGGGTAGGTTTACTAAAGTGTCAGAAAGCAGTTGAATATTTTGGGTGAAATGTACTAGACAGACGCACTGCTGTTTGCGGCAGCAGTTTTTCTTTGTGGTTCAACCTCAGATTATTCCTGCATAAATTCACAAAAAGGGGGTAGAGATAGCGTAAATCAGGGTTCTCAAATATTATAATGAGATATATAGAAGCTGCAGAGAATTGTGACACTTACAATTGCATACATTTTTTAAGACATTTTGAAAGCATGTTTTAAACAGTCGCAATTGTTGCTGGCATTTCCCAGTCTGCCTTTTCTCGTGCATTGCCAGTTGTGCTCAATGCATTTTTTAGGCGAACAGTGAAATACCTATTTTTCCATAAGTGTTATTTCAGCACAATGATTTATACATTTAAAATACATTGAGCACTATACATGTACGTGTGTGCGATTTTATATATATATATATATATATATATATATATATATATATATATATATATATATATATATATATATAGTGCCGTGAAAAAGTATTTGCCCCTGTCTGATTTTCTGCATTTTTGCATATTTTTGACATTGAATGTTATCAGATCTTCAGCCAAAATCTAATATTAGATAAAAGGGACCCTGGGTGAACAAATAACATAAAATTGTGATACTTATTTCATTTACTTATTAAAGAAAGTTATGCAACACCCAATGCCCCCATGTGGAAAAGTAATCACCCCCTTAGACTCAATAACAGGTTACACCACCTTTAACAGCAATAACTGCAACTAAATGCTTCCTGTAGTTATTGATCAGTCTCTCACAGCGCCGTGGAGGAATTTTGGCCCACTCCTTCATGCAATACTGCTTCAACTCAATGACACTTGTGGGTTTCCAAGCATAAACTGCTCGTTTCAGGTCCTGCGACAACATCTCAATGGGATTTAGGTCTGGACTTTGACTAGGCCATTCCAAAACTTTTAATTTCTTGTTCTTCAACCATTCTGATGTAAACTTGCTTGTTTGTTTCAGATCATTGTCTTGCTGCATGACCCAGCTGCTCTTCAGCTTCAGCTCACGGACAGATGGCTAGACATTCTCCTGTAGAATTCTCTGATACAGAGCAGAATTCATGGTTCCTTCAATGATGGCAAGTCATCCAAGTCCTGATGCAGCAAAGCATCCTCAAATCATGACACTACCACCACCATGCTTGACCTCTGGTATGAGGTTCTTACTGTGAAATATAGTGTTTGGTTTTCATCAGACATAACGGGGCCCATGTTGGCCAAAAAGTTCCACTTGTGACTCATCTGTACATAGAACATTGTTCCAGAACTCTTGAGGATCATCCAGCTGCTTTTTGGCAAACTTGAGATGAGCACTCATGTTCTTCTTAGTGAGCAGTGGTTTCCATCTTGCTACTTTGCCAAGAATCCCATTTTTGCCCAGTGTCTTTCTGATGGTGGAGTCATGAACACTGATCTTAGCCGAGGCGAGAGAGGCCTGCAGTTCTAGGGTTCTTTGTGCCTTCCTGGACGATTTTACGCCTTGCACTTGGAGAGATTTTGGCAGGACGTCCACTCCTGGGAAGATTAACTACTGTCCCAAACGTTATCCATTTGGACAATATGGCTCTGGCTGTATTTTGGTGGAGCCCCAGAGCCTTAAAAATGGCTTTGTAACCCTTTCCAGACAGATAGACATCAAGAACTTTCTTTCCGGAGGTCTTCAGGAATTTCTTTTGATCGTGCCATGATGTACCTCTAGAACCTGTGTGCTGATAATTTCAATCTGATGGTAAGGGCCAACATTAGTCAGATTTATACTGGGCAGGGCTGGCCCAAATCAGGCCTGATTGTTAACTAAAGTATTCAAACAGCTGACCCTAACAATCCCTTTAATTGGGTTGAGTTAACTAGGGGGGCAATAATTTTTTCACACCTGAAGATTGCATGTTTGATTAGTTTGCACTCCAAACAAATGAAAGAAGCACCAAACTTTGTGTCATTTTTTTTTCTCTCAGACTCCCTCTATATACTACTACAACACACAAAAAGATCTGACCAAACTCAATGTGAAAAATGTGTAAAAATGCAGAAAATCAGACAGGGTGCAAATACTTTTTCACGGCACTGTATCTATAAATATTGTAACATGGCCACTCTCACTCACGCTCATTTGTCCTTATAAAAACGTAGACCTGACAAAAAACTTGAGGTTTTAGCGCTTTTTATGCACACTTTTAATACAAAAAATAAATAAAAACCAAATAAACACCTAGCTCTACTCCAGCACTAACTAAACATAAGGAACACACTACAGTTGTCCCGCGTTATATCACCCCCCTTTATAAAACCAACCTTGCATACTGCCAGCTATTCTCTCTGAACAAATGTCACCAATATAAAAACAGTGCTATTTTTACCCATTATATCGCCACCCCGCTATCCGCCACCCGCCAACTTCCCAAACCAAGCAAACATAAAAATAAGCATTATAGTTTCCCTCATTGCAGTGCCAGCTAACTAATCATGGTCAATTAAAACAACAGTTATGCAGTTTACCTTTCACTTGCTTTACTAATTAGTTATTAACTGAACGTTCATACCAATGTCATCAACAGCCCTGCTCCCAAAGCAAAACAGAAAGTACAAAGTGGCAAGTTGACCCTACATTTAATACCAGAGCAAAAAGAAAACATCTGCATGTATGCATCTGAAAATAAGAAATCAAGAGACGATTAGAGACATTGTAATGGGTAAAAACTGGCTTACCTTGATGGAACGGGTCGATGATATAATGAGGGTTAGGTGTGTGTGTGTGTGTGTGTGTGTGTGTGTGTGTGTGCGTGTGTGTGTGTGTGTGTGTGTGTGCGTGTGTGTGTCTCTCTCTCTCTCTCCCTCTCTCTCTCTCTCTCTCTCTCTCTCTATATATATATATATATATATATATATATATATATATATATATATATATATATACAGAATGCATAGTACAAATGACATTTACAATTAACAAAGACAATGTTATTTTGATTCTTGGACCCTTGCATGTATAGACGTTATCCTTCGGGCACTCTCTCCTGCAGCAAGCATCAACTCAACCTCCCACTAATTATTTGAACAACGTTGCACGACTCTCACAATATATAATGCTAGAGATCCTGCTAAGAAGACGCAACAAATATTGAAATTAGTATACTGCGGCTGTTTTCGTTAAGATATTTTCTCAAAGTACATACAACAACAATCAGTTTATTAAGTGTTGCAGCGAAAACGCAAATGGCAGTAAGCACAGTCTGTTATCAACAGTAAAAATATAGGCTGGTAAAAGAAATCCTGTGTACTACAAATTACATGAGAAGTCATACCTTCTCATTTCCTGGGCTGTCACTCGCTGTGGCAATTGCTTTTCTCAACTATTCAGCAACCTCATACCCTGTGACTGAAAGCCTGTTCCTCCACTTTTATAAATACTTCTGAAATACAAGACAAAACTTTTGCACAAAATGCTTTATTGGCCAATGGTATTATACAAAGCAACAGATGGAAGACCAGTTGGCATTACCCTTATTATGATGGTTTAAAACGATCTTCTCTAATAGTGCCACCTGTCCAGTAATTCTAATGTTATTCTGACACCTAGGTTGGAAATTCAGGTATTATCATTAAAGTTTCAAGAATCAAAGGAGTTATCCTTTTTGTGTTTATTATACTTTCCAACAAATAGTACGAAGACATACTGAAATACTAATTTATTTAAACTCAGAAATCTGTAAAAGCACAGCAAAATTAAACAAAGGACAGTTTTAAAAGCCTTTCATCACTTTAATAAGCCTGTCAAGAAGCAAAGTTTTAGCCTTGGTAAAAGCATTCCTGCTGAGGCGAACAAGCATTCCTTTTTTTTAACAATCAGGAACCTAGGAACTCTCAGAGCCAAGACTCATGAATTATACTTTTCAAGGAATTGGAAAGAGATCTCTTCTGGTTTTTCAAGCAAACGATTGTATCTGGTCTGTATTTCAACCAATTATTGTCTATAAGTGGGCAGGGTATTAAGTTAAAAAAGGGAGACATCTGCTTTAATGGCCAAGAAAAAGCCCTTGAGTGCCATAGGTATTCGGATCATGAAACAATAGCCCATAAGCAACATTACCAAAGGGAATATTAAAAGTCATACCATCAGCTATAATGACAAACACAAATCTGTATTAAAAATATTAATTAATTAGTCAAACAATTAGTCAAACTTCCAAGGCACAGCAATGTTTTTGGAAATCAAAATTACTTTAATTTATACTTGTGTATAATAATGACTTAATTTAATCATCACTTTTAATTAAAATAACACTGCTTCTGGCCCACATACATTACCTCAGCCTTTCACAAAATTTGGAAGTTGTTTAAATGGTGATATTGCACATCCTGGGATAGATTGTAATATGACAACTCAGGTAAAAGCACCATAGCACAGACTTACTGGTATCAAAATTTGGCAAAGGGACAGTAAAAACAAAGTAAGAACATGAAATTTGAAGCAGCTTCCTCTAATTACAGTATGATCAGCTTTGAATAAGTGCATACCATTCATATTTTACCCTTTGCATATTAAGTAGAAAATCAACGTCTAAAATAGAGTTGTACTGCATAACAAAGCATTCAATAGTCAACATTTCAACAAAAATCTATTCAATAAAAAATGTCATCATATGAATTTGAAAGTAAGTCCTGGCCACTCAAACAGAGACTGACAGTTATGTTGAATTATGCAGCGGTTTTGTGATGAGGAATAATGTACATGGTGGGTGAGACCGACAGTGACCTGAGCTGTATTTAAACCCAGGCCTCCAGAGCTACATTGGGAACCCAAATGTCTCCAGAGGCCCACTCTGCAAGGTTAGAGGATGTTTTGAAACATGAGGATGAACTAGCAGTCTCTTGAATTCCAACTTTTATTTAGTCAGTAAAAGGTTTATCACTGTACATACATTAACACCACAATCATTTAAAATATTTGGCTACCAGAGAAACCGTGTGCTTTGTCAAAAGCAATAGCCTTTTGTTGAATATTAATTTACTTGAATAAAAATTCCAGCTATAATATTCCCAATAGCTATATTTTAAGCACATACAGTACAATATGGAATACAACATATTTCTATCAATTATTGTGCAATATTCAGGAAACCTCTTTCAGCATGGATATTTTTCAGTGTTCTCACATGTTATCTGGCCAACACCAGAGGACTGTTTTTCTGTTTTTCAGCAAGCTCTACCATTATAGGCTTATTAACATGCAACAGGGTATGACCCTTCAGTGCTTAAATGCAAGAAAACAATTTGTTTCTTATTGCTAGAAACATTGCAAAGGAAATAATGTGGTTACATTTAATGAAGATTTTATCCCACAGTAAATTACAGAACTGTTCTTTTTTTTTTAATCTTTTGGAAACATTCAACCTAAAATATGATTATAAGGACCAGCACTGCAAAGCAGAAAGCCTTTAGGGAGATTCCCAGTAAATATAATACTGCAGCAGTGAAGATTTCTGCTACCTAATTTAATTCAAACCGTCTCACCGAGAGGCCCCAAGTGGCTATTTAAGAAATCTGCAGCCTTACTGTTATGTTCTGGTGCATAGCAAATGATGCAGTTGCACTCCAGAGCAATGTGTGAGCTTAATATACCATGATGCTTTGCAAAGATATATTTAAATAGGATTTTGTATTAAAAAAAAGAACAATATGTGCTGCTACTTCACGTGAACCCGACTGTTCGTATGTAACCAAAACATGGTTATTCTCTGTAACAGACAGACTGTACATGCATTATGTGCCTGTAGAGAAAGCTAGCGGGATTGGACAAAAATTAGGAACTGTAAATATGTTGTCCTATGCATGACTGATTATATTTGCAATGCAAATGCATCCATTTTATAGTATGCATTCTGTAATTCTGTCTGTCATGATGGGCAAGATCTGACAGACTTTGATAGAGCTGATTGTGTAGGCACTCTGTTGGCAGGGTTGTACACTGCACAAGTGAAATGGTCATGTATCTCTCCAGATCTATACAAAGTAAATAGCTTCACATTTTATTAGAATTAATTTTTTCCCTTGCTAGTGTATGATGCTTGCAATCATTCTGGGTTCTGTTGCTTCTCCATTCAAATCATGTGCTCTCTGTTTATATGTATATAGAGTAGGTGGGGCTGGCAAAGTTCAAACGTCAAGTTGTCACATAAAATGAGAAGACTGTTCAAAGCTAGCACTTCAAGCTCAATGCCAAGTAAAGATAGATGGAGAGGAAAATGACAATAACCTAATATTGGAGCAGCAGAACCAAGAACCAGAAGCACTGCAAACATCATCAAAAAGAAAGGACGATGGAAACAATAGGAAGTAAAACAACATGTAAAGCGACTGTCATTTTCAGAAATAGCTGCACACTGGAACAAAATACACTCCATTGCATTCCACACACTGTTTGTCATTTCTGTAATGAGTGGGTTGTACTACAAGCACCTACAGTATGGATAACCCACACTGTTTTCACTGCACCAGTTCTTACATACACTTACATTCCTCTGGATGCCTTACATAGCAACAAGCAGTATACAGCAGGCTACTAACTGCCTTAGCACAAGAAAAGGCAGATCAAGTCTAAAACACACTATGGGGATTTTTTAAATTTGGTCAACAAAATATGTTTGAAAAATACTTTGTTTAAAATAAACTCCCCTTTTATTAATGTAACACCTCCACCCCTTTGTCATCTCTCTCCCTGCTCTGCTTCAGATAACATTCAGATAACATTAAATGCGATTTCTGGTTGAACGTATAATTTTTTAAAATTTTATTTTGTATTTAATATGTCATGAAACACACAAATCTGTTTTGTTATTGCCTTTGAAACCGAATATGATATCATCAATATATTTGGAAAGGGCTAATGCATTTCTATGGTGATAGTAGCATTTGATATGTTGCCGAATTCAAAACACAAGCTTGTTGAATTAACAACTAGAATAAGTCTAATGTTTAAAGATCGCACATGTCATATCATGTAGCTTTTCTCAAGACTTTTTTTCTAACATTATAATAAAAAAAAAATCTTTAAAAATATTATTATTTCACTGACTTCCAGTGGCAGCGCTTTAACTTGGAGACCCCGGCTTTAATGGAGACCCCTATCGTATATTTATATATATATATATATATATATATATATATATATATATATATATATATATATATATATATGCCCATATATGCCACAAGAGTGGGCATATCTAGCATGGGATATTTTTTGGTTATCACACGAGTGGGATAACATGAGTGGATAACATGTTTACCAGGACTAGTTTTTAATGTGTCTTTGTTTACATTCCAATCCAGTGCTGTGCTCCTGAAATTCAGGACGGAGCTGCACCTATACGTCTTATAATAACTTTAAACTGCCTGAAATAATTAAAAATGTCTACTATTGTTTTGATTTGGACACCCAATTTCCTTGAGAATGAGTTTTGTCAAGAAATGCCAGTTACCTCTCTACCTGCATAGGACTTATCCAGACAGCCTGTATGTAGCCTTTTCATTACCGTTAATAGTAGGAAACAACACTTTAGTCAAGAAATGGCAGTTACCAATCTGACTGTGTCTGACAACCTGTAGCCCACTCGTTAAAACCGGTAAAGGTGGGAAACAATAGAGAGGATGCAAATTGACTGAGATGGTTGTAAAGAGGTTGAAAGATATAAACACATTTCTGTTCAAATGTCCATTTATTTACAATGTTTTGGTTGTGTAGATGCTTTATGCATTACATTCCTGAATAAAAGTATGACTTGTATTCAATTGTTGTCCTTTCATTATAATATTTATGTTCTTTTTATAAACATGATCGTTCTAGTGTTAAATATTTTAGCCGCCATGGAAAAGTCTATTTTTTTTATCTCTTTTAACATCAATAGTTGTAGACAGTCTTTTAAAAGAGAGAAGCTATTTGAATTATTAAAGCAAGAGATAGGGTTGTGTTGTTTCAGGAGATGCACACTGACCAGGAGAATGAAGCGGTCTGGCTGTCAGAGTGGGGAGGTCAGGGTGTGTTCAGCCACGGCACCAGCACAAGCACGGGTGTAGCGGTGCTTTTTAAATCAGGCCTGGGTGTCAGCGTACAGCAGGTCAAAGAAATTGAGAAAGTACGGCTGTTGAAAGTACAGACACAAATAGCTGGTTTTAGCTTTACTTTCATAAATATGTATGCACCTAATACATGAAGAGAAAGAACCATATTGTTTAACACGTTAAATCAAATAATTTTTAAATGTAGTAATAATCACATATTAGTGATTGGGGGTGATTTTAATTGCACTATAAATTTTACTAAGGATACAAATACTGAAGCGCCACATCCTCAATCCTCCAGAGAGCTGACTGCATTTTTGTGACCTGGCTGATGTATGGAGGTGTCTGAACCCTCATGCCCTGCAGTTTACAGTTCTGTGACCTGGCTGATGTATGGAGGTGTCTGAACCCTCGTGCCCTGCAGTTTACAGTGCTGTGACCTGGCTGATGTTTGAAGGTGTCTGCACCCTCATGCCCTGCAGTTTACAGTGCTGTGACCTGGCTGATGTATGAAGGTGACTCCACCCTCATGCCCTGCGGTTTACAGTGCTGTGACCTGGCTGATGTATGAAGGTGTCTGCACCCTCATGCCCTGCAGTTTACAGTGCTGTGACCTGGTTGACTATGGAGGTGTTGTACCCTCATGCCCTACAGTTTACAGTCCTGTGACCTGGCTGATGTATGGAGGTGTCTGAACCCTCATGCCCTGCAGTTTACAGTGCTGTGACCTGGCTGATGTATGAAGGTGTCTGCACCCTCATGCCCTGCAGTTTACAGTGCTGTGACCTGGTTGACTATGGAGGCGTTGTACCCTCATGCCCTACAGTTTACAGTGCTATGGCCTGATTGACCATGGAGGTGTAAGCACCCACAATGCCCAAACATACACATATTTCCAGTTTCATAATAATCTAGAGCACTACTGGGCAAGCTTTATTCGTATCGTTGTCAGCACGAATATTTTGTAGGGGAAAGTATCATTCCCATAGTCTGTCTGACCACCACTGCCTCTGAGTCACTGTACTTATTCCAACGGAAGGGCACAACTCTTCTTATTGGCATTTTAACATTAAATTATTAAAAGACTGCAAGTTGGGAATCATTTTAAAAAGTTTTAGAAAAACTGGCAAAATCAAAGGAACTACTTTCAAGATTTCAGGCAGTGGTGGGACATTGAGAAAAACAAATTCAATGTTTTTGATAATACACCCTGGAGACAACCAGCTCACTGGACAAAGCAATCAGGGAGTCAGAGAAAGACAAAATAAATACAGAAAATAATGAAGATCACTCTAATGAGCAAATAAATAAATAAATAAATAAATGTGTTGGGCAGCTTGCTGGAGAACAGTGAAGGGGGCGTTAGTGCGCTCTAGCTTTGTGGATCTGAGGAACATGGATGCACCCACTTCCTTCTTCAATCTGGAGAAGAAGAGAGTGGGCAGCCAGCAGCTGAGGTGTGTGATGCCCTGTGGCAGAGAGCTGCACAGCAGAAAGGAGATCAGCGAGGCGACGGTGGAGATCTACACACAGCTATTTACAAAAGAACAGTGTGCCCTTGGTGACATGGAGAGCCTGCTCCAGGATCTACTCAGCCTGAGTGAGGAGGAGCAGAATGGACTGGATAAAGATCTGACCTTTCAGGAACTGAGCACTGGTCTCCAGTGGGAAGGTGCCTGGGATAGAAAAGCCCTGCTGAGTTTTTCAAACATTTCTGGGGGGTGATCAGGGAGGACTTCTTTCAGGTGCTGAAGGATAGTCAGTAGATAAAAGCACCGCCTCTTAGCTGCTGCAGGGCACTGATTACACTGCTGCCCAAGAAAGAAGACCTTTGCCTTTTAAAGTACTGGAAACCTGTTTTGCTTTTATGTGCCAATTTAAAAATAATTTCAAAATATCTCACAAATAGGGTTACAAAATGTACAATTACTGTGATACACAAAGGTCAAAGTTATTGTATCACAGGATGATCTATTTTTGATAACCTGTTTTTAGTTAAAAACTTTTTAACTTTTGAGTGAATTGTGTAATTTTAATGTGGGATTGATCTCCCTTAATCAAGAGAAGGCTTTAATAGGGTCAACCACACCTACTTTGTAAAAGTCCTGAGAGACTTCGGGTTTGCTTTTATTTCTTACATAGAACATTTATACTCAAATATTTTAAAGATGAATAATGGGTTGAGCAAACCTTTCTAGGTCTGCAGGGGCATTAGACAGGGCTGCTCTCTGTATGGCATACTGTACTTTTTGTCTATAAAGCCACTGTTGCATCTTTTGAGGGTCAGGTTGACGAGTTAGGTGGTGGTTGCCTCACCCATCTCTGTCTCTGTGAAAGTATCGGCCTACACTGATGATATGAACGTGTTTGTGCTGAGTGATGGGGACCTCCAGACCCTGGAGGAGAGCTTGGCAGTGTTTCGGAGGGCATCGTCAGCACAGATAAATTGGGCAAAATGACACACCCTCCTGTCAGGCAGATGGCAAGAGGGGGTGGGGGCCCATGCTGCCTCAGGCCCTGTTGTGGAATCAGACTGGTATTAAAGTGCTGGGGGGGTTTTGGGACAGAGCTGTTCATGCAAAAGAACTAGGAGGGCCTGGTGGATAAGGTGAGGGGCTGCTGGCTCAGCTGTCATTCAAGGGGAGCACGGATAAATTGGGCAACAGTAATTTGGTGGCCTCCATGTTATGGCACAAGCCGCTGTGTCAAGGACCAAGATTAGGGAAAGTGGAGAAGGTGAAGAAGATACTCTCCACAGAGCAGAACTGAAAAAGTTTATGAGCTGCATGTTTAGACATGCATTGTGGATACAAAATGGAGAAGTCACAGGTAGCAGAAGAAAGAGAGCCGGTATGGAGGGTGTTATATAAACAGCCCTTAACCAAGGGATCAGGAGACCTGCAGTGGAGGATCCTGCAATGTGTTGTGTCTACAGGCAGGTTCCTCCAGAGTGGACCCCAGCATCAGTGCTGAGTGCTGTTTCTGTGGTGAGGAGGAGACAGTGTTCCACACATTCAGTGACTGTCAGGCAGGGGTCCCTCTTTCACCTCCTGCCGTGTCTTCTACATGCTCTTGGGGTGACTTTCAGTAAGGAGATTTTTATTTTTGGATTCCCCTATAGTTTCGAAACAAGAAACAGGAGTGTTTTAATTAAATTGCCTATTTTAAAATCCAGCAAAAACAAAATTTTAGAGGCAGGGCTAAAAGACATAATTAGGTTAATTTCTATTTTAGTAGTCAGTCGGGTAATGGTGGATTTTATTTATTTATTCATTTATTTAAAAAATTGTTTTTTTATTACCCCATTTTCTTCCCAATGCCCAATTATTTGCAATGCCCAATTTTAAGTCTGGCTCACCGCTGCAACCCTTGCACTGACTCGGGAGATGAAGACGAACACACGCGTCCTCCGAAACGTGTCGTCAGCCTTCTTTTCACTCTGCAGGCCTGCCATGAGGCTACCTCAGAGCTACAGCGTCGGAGGACCACGCACCTCTGGTCTTGGTGAGCAAAGGATACCCTGGCCAACCTAAGCCCCCCTGGGAATTCCTGTCCACGACTGGCAGTGGAATAGCCTGGACCCGAACCGGTGACCTCCAGGCTATAAGGCACTTGGGATTTTAATTATTTTAACATGATCAGTAACCTGGAGAGCTTTCAGGAGAGGAGGGAAAGCAGTACTGATGGCAAAAGGACATCAGTACTGCATCTCCAGCCAAGCCCCACCCCTTGTCCGCTGTATTTTTCACATACCTCTTTATAGACGTGCATACTGATAAATCCTCTCCTGATCACTCGTTTTATCACCAAACTCCTCAATAATGCGATCCAAGACATTATTTTATTACTATAGCATCTCAAAAAGCTCTGCAAATGTCCATGATATTCTTTGAGCGCTGGGTGCAGAAGCAGCTACCTCCTTTGTTTGTGTCCATGTTATCTCTGTGGTGCAGGGGCTATGTGTATTGCTCAGATATGCCCCCCTTTTTTCAGCTTCATTTGGCTCCTATCAGTCTCGCTCAGCCATTGCAAGGGATTTTATTTGGAATGATTAATAATGGATCTTAAAAGTCAAAGTATCTCTCTCGCTCTCTCTTTGTATCAAGCTATACAAGTAGTTAACATTAACTGTTCAGAAATTACAGTAAATACATTTTTAAAAAAAAACACACACACGCCCAGTAATAACAGACTTGCCATTGTTATTGGCATTGCAAAAGACAGTGCATTCTATAATCTAATAGTGATAATACAGTAATAAATACTACAGCTATCTACACTAGTTTTTCTAGGCACCAACTGCAAATGAAAGCTATAGGTGAAACAGTGACCCCTTTCTTTTTTTTTAATCCCCACGGCTCCGTACGTTTATTTTTATTTTCATAATTGAGCTACAACATCACTATTTGTAAATACATCAAAGACGTTATCCCAAACATAATACAAGAAAGCAAACAATCCGGTTTAAAGAAATACAAACATCTTCCAACAGAGCAAAACTTCAGTAACAGCACATAACAATGTGGTTACAATGTGGCAATGATAGCTTTTCTACTGGGAAAATGACAAGTCAACAGGACAACATTGGGCATTGACTTTAGGGAGCTACTCCCTGCCCACCCCCTTCCAAACTGAATAATTATACACAGGTTGATAGTGATTCAAATGCCTAGTTCCCAGGATTCAAGTGAAATAAAAAATCATTAGGACCCTACCTAAATTGCAGTAAATTATGAAATAGTATATAAAAGTAATTATAGCTCTTTTATAATTGTGGTGATTTACAAAATCCAGTGGTATTCATTTTTTCATTTAAACATAAATGTGGAATGATAAAAACACTATAGCATTATTGTTTACGCCAAATAATGTATTTGCATAACCTGAAATGCTTTACCATAACTATGCGTTCATACAAAAGGTAGGCTTGGTGGTCCAGTGGTTAAAGAAAAGGGCTTGTTACCAGTAGGTTCCCAGTTCAAATCCTACCTCAGCCATCAACTCACTGTGTGTGACCCTAAGCAAGTCACATAACCTCCTTGTGCTTCGCCCTTTGGATGAGACATAAAACAAGGTCCTATTATAATTGACCCTGCAGCAGCAATTGTCGATGCACAGCTAACCCCCTAGTCTCTGTAAATCACTTTAGATAAAAGTGTCTGCTTTTAAGCATTGAAGGTCAGTGCAGAACACCCACTTGCAGTCTTCTCATTCATGGCCTGTTGTTACCTGTTGTTGCTTTGATTCTGCACACTCAGAATCTACAGAATTAGACAAGACTGATAGGGATTGCTTTGCTGTCTCTGCTCTGTAAATCACTGTAAAACTACAGGTGAATCCCAAAATTCCCTAAGATCATTTACTTCACATGTATTGGGCAAGCAATGCTTTAGCTTCACAGCTAAACACATTACTGTAAACTTTTTATTATCCTATACTAGCATTTTAAACCAGTTCTAACTGATTCCAGTTTTGAGAAACTTAAAACATAGATAATATCTTTTAACACTAGAAGAGTCAAAGATATACTCATACCTAGAGCACCTCATCAGTCTTTCTGACATGTAAGGTATAAACCATGATGGGCCGTGCGGTTCCCATGATATATACCATGCCTAGGGTGATGATAATTTAACCACCCCAGATGTGGTGTACAACATCAGAACCTCACGGCCCGAAGTGCTTTATATCGCTTATAACACGGCTACCTGTCATTTGTGGGAAGAAAAATAATAACAAATAATTAAAACATATTTAAATTAAGACAAAACCAGAAACTTTTATTGTGTATATATCCGCAGTGTAATATAGTCCCAAATTTAATTAATTGTTCACTTATTAAAAATAAATTGCACATGTTAATTTATTGTGAATTTCTGCATCGAAAGTGCCATCGAACCAGACTTTATGCACCAGTACTACTGCGATGTCAGGGGACAGTACCTCAGTTTCCCCGCAGATGTTTAAAATCCAGGTCGGTAATTCGGGGGTCATGTCTGGCCTTGTTGTTACCTGCTTTTCTAAGAGTTTTCCTGACTGACAGGAATACATTATTGCTGGTTTTAAACTCACTGTCAGCAGAGATGTTAAAACTTCTACTGTTAAAATATGTGTTTAGTCCAGCTCAGCATTATAAAACTGGAGACTGAGTACTTGGTCCTTAGTTTAACTTCTTGCACTGGCATAAAATTTCCTTATGTTGTTGAGCTTTTTTTGGATTTATTTCCATAAAATTAATGTCCATTTTTTTTTTTTTGTTCTTTAAGTAAATTAACCAGCCCATGCTGTAGTTTTTTTTTTTGTGTTTTTTTTTTTTTTTTTTTCAATCTTTGTTTTCTTCTATTTTATTTAGCTGTTTCTCATCAACTGTTGCGTCTACTCTTGCTGGTGCACTTATTTTATTTATTTATTTTTTCAGATGGACTGCTGTCTTCGCTCAGAAAGTTGGTGTTGTGCCAGTTATGTGAATTTTCATCCCCAAATATATTAAAGGAAATAAGTGAAATGCCACTCATTTTTGGCGGTGGTTTGTAACTAATAACAAACAAAATGGCAGTTTGTCATGGAATTTAGAATTTAGTGGTGCG
Source organism: Polyodon spathula (assembly GCF_017654505.1). NCBI lineage: Eukaryota > Metazoa > Chordata > Actinopteri > Acipenseriformes > Polyodontidae > Polyodon > Polyodon spathula. The sequence goes on along the minus strand of NC_054542.1, from coordinate 12,255,662 downwards.
TAGTGATTTATTCAGTGTGAAGCAGCTCATTAGTATGCAAGCCATGGTATACGCTATATACAGTAGACACACAGTCATGTGATGCTGTTTAAACAATCAGAGGTGGTTATTTTTCCAAGCCTTGTTATAACTGTATTCAAAACACTGTAATAACAAAAGGAGAAACAGTCAGATGTATTTTTTTTTTTTTTTTTTAACTGAGTATGTCACATAAACATGTGAACAACCGATGCTGAAATCAAAACAACATCTAAACAGAGATTGGTTTACAACATACATTTTCAACTTTTATTATCAGATGCACAAAAGCAAGTGAACAATGTAGATAAATTTACAGAAGCGCGGCATCACAACAAGTTATTAAAAAAATCTAATTATTTTCTTTTTTTCTGCTTTTTTCTTTTGACAAAAGGGTATTCCTTTACCTTGAGTCTAAGGCTGTTCACAATCGTTACAGATAATACACTTCTCCACACCTACACTTTGTAGTACTTTCCACATGCCAGCTTTCTGCACAGGACACAGCTGTCTGAAGTTTTATTTTTATTGCACTTGCAAACCTGGCATTGGCATCTCTTGCGGCGCTCAGTGGGGTTGCCAGATTCAGGTGTGGGTACACGCTTGACAGTCTCCCTCTGTTCTAAATGCTTCTTGTGAAGTTCCTGTGCTAACTGTAAAATATATTCTATCCTTGGTCAATTCTTCCCTGTGCATTCTTTGTAAGTACCCCGGAGCTGACAGCTGCTAGGTCCAATACACTGTAAAACACCTGAACAGGCCATTGTCGGGAGTCAGCTTTCATGGAAAACTTTCCTGCCATCTGATCCAAAACATCAACTCCATATTTTGTTGCGTTGTAAAACTCCACGGTCTCTGGTATTTTTTTTCACTAGTCCCGAAGCTAAATGACTGAACAAAAAAGGCTGATTGAAAAACAATAGACTTTCAGTCAATCACTCAGGCAGAGAGTAGAGACTAATCTGATTACAGCTAAACACATTGCAGACTGGTAAATAAAAATAATAGAATAGACTACTGTTCTGTATACTCAAAATACAATTGTTTTCTGTGTGGCCATCAATGTGACTGCTCCCGGGGCTTTTAGCTATAATGTAATAGATCTCCTTTATTTCTGCACTCCCGCAATTCACGCTTTGTGAGAATATTTAATACATACGACAGAAAGGTACATGAACGTGCAACCCCATATGTCTTGCACAAGTAGAGAAAACTGCATTTTAAAAACCAAAAAACGCCAAAATGACTGCTGCGGAGCTTCTGGTGTTAAAACATTTCTAACTGATTCCAGTTTTGAGCAACTTAAAACATAGATAATATCTTTTAAAAGCAGTTCTAACTGATTCCAGTTTTGAACGTAGCTTTGTTATCTTTATGGTGTCTCACACACACACACACTGCCCTCAGGTTCAGGCTACTGCAGAGTGACTTGTATGCACTAATTTAAACTATGAGTGAAAACATAAATATATTCAGACAAATTTCACCTACACGGACAATCTGTAGGTTTTTTATTGGACTCTTTCGTCATTTCTCATGAGTAGTATAAAACTGCTAGAACACAACATTTCAGACACTGACCTATTTCTACTACATGGTTTTATTTCCATTTTCTTCAAATGTATTATTGTATTATGCATTATTTATAAAGGACTTGTTTTTTCCTCTTCTATATTCCTTCTACATCATGCAGTAAGACAGATTTAGAATATTTTGCAATGGGTAACAGACACTATCAGTCAGTAGCAGAATGATTTTTATGTTGAAACAGAAAACTGGGGCCATAGTTCAGGCTTTTTGGTTTGATTGTGTTAAAAAAAATAAAAATCTCTCTCTCTCTCTCTCTCTCTCTCTCTCTCTAAGAGGAGAGAAGATCGAGATATACATATATATATCTCATATATAAATCTATCGATATATATAATATATATATCTATATATATCTATATACAAATACCTTATGTATGTTTTGTACATGTTTTGCATGTATGTTTATGGAACAGTGTCATTTTCCATGGATGAAGAAGCCTGTACTTGTTTAGTAAATATATTGTATGAAAATATATCAGCACTCACTGAACTAAAACAATATCAGAGCTCTTTAAACATGCTCACAGGATCAGAACAATTTCCTTACAGTGGCTCTGAATGCCCAATGAAATTGTGCAAGCAGTGTGAAATTTACATCATGTGTGCAACTATGATTCTATCAGTTTGCTTTTTCCAGAACTGACTAAAGATTAAATAGCATCATGGCAGTCTCAACACCATTGCTTTTTTACTTCAATAAATAATATGAAGTAGTATTGCATTTGTACTGAAACGGCAGTTTTGTGAGTTGTCCCTTAGTTTGAAACCGTTAATAGAATTTATTAGCTTCAGTTACCTTGGCCTGTGGCCTTGAAGTACTATATCAAATTCATTCCAGTTGAAACCACATCCCTATCTAATACCATTAAATCACTCACAGTGTTCCAGTACTTTTGACTTCTAGACTAGCCTTACAAATGGAGCAGTGGCAGCTACAGTATAAGCTTAAGTTTATATAAAACAATATAAAACACTGACCATTCATATGCAAGCAAAGGTTTAAATGAGCAATCTTATGCCAAGTGATAGCATTTGCTTCCACAATCAACCTTATTACTGGGCCTAAATTGAGTCTGATTACTAACAGTAAATTGAGTCTTTCTAGTGCCGATTTGTTATTTTATCAAGGTTCAAACCCCATTTGGAAATAATGCGATAATTCAGTGAGGAATCTTTATCTAGCTTCATCCAATAATTGCTAGTGCTGACTGTTTTAAAAGGCAAATGATTAATGGACCTGCTAAAGGAAAATTTTGAATCCACTCTGAATCCACTTTCCAATTCTAATTTCAACTAGTCTACAACAGCCATAGGTACATGTTACAATGATTCACAATGAAATTACACTTATTCAGCATAGTTTGATAAAGCAAGGTATTGTATAATACATTTTGTAAAGTTATTACAAAAATGATGGTGCTTACCCATCTAAATCATTAGCACTTTTTTTTTTTGCCTATATTAAGTCTGTTACATATTAAGTATGTTAACCGGGAATGGCCTATATGCCATTTACATATTTGCCTTTAGTATTTTCATTTAGAATTCAACTAATTCTCTGATGACAGCTTTTCAATAATATACAAACTTTGCTGCTTCTGCAGTTGATCCCTATCTTTTTTTATTTTCTGACCAAGTATTACTCCAACTAAACTACGATGTTTAAATAAGTAACTTTGTATTTATTATTTATTTATGTTTAAATAATAACTTGATTTACCTGGACACATCATATTTGTTTCTTTGTGTAGACAGCAAACACAAAACTAACACAGTCCAGAAATAATAAATGTGCATGTACAATGCCTGAAAATGGAAACATTTGTTCTGATTTCAATGGATTGTGGGGGTTATGTGTAATTAATAAAAAGCAAAATACAGCTAAATACTTGTCTCGTTACAGGGAAAATGGACACAGTTGTGTCAATGGAATGAAACACTTTACAACCACACAAACGAAGCAGATAAATTCTTTAAAAAAGGAATTCAAAATGTGCTGAACCTAATTTACTGTACTTTAATGTAAACCCACTTAACAATGCAATTCATTTAGGAAGTATGCATTGTATTTGATAATCAAAGCTTAATGTTTTTGTTATTTGTAGCAGGCTGGCTTGAGCAGCGATGTCGGACCCGGAAGAACAAAGGAATGGAAATCCACAGCAGATTGGGTAATGAATGCGCTGCAGCGCTTTTATTAAATAAACAAAATAAAAAAGGTTGAACAAAGAAAAACACTCTGACAAAAACATACGACACGTTAGCCAAACAGACAGACAAAAAAACAGGACGAACACTAAACAAACAAGTATCATGCTGAGCTGTGTCAGCAAGAGTTGCAATTAATATTTTAATTCTCGATTTTATTCTCCATCTCTCTCCTGTTCTTTCACCCTGAACACGCAACCCTGTGTGCGTGAAACATTAATTATTTTATACAGCTGTGCTGAGACTCAATTGCTATTCATTCAATTGACTCTTGGCACAGTCTGCAGGTGGACTAATTGTGCACTTCCCGTGCCCCATACAAATATCCATTTTAATCTGCACGTGAAGTGATTTTGCAGTCCCTGTGCCTAAATACAATTATACATTTTACATCGCCTGTGTTACATAACCCACACTCTGTGCAGAACTACAATAATACATATAACAGACAACATGAAACACAAAATACACACAGAGGCGGGGCACCCTGCCATACTGTTCCTGCCAATTTAATTGCTTCTGTTTTCTGAAAGCTATTCAAGGTTAATAATGTAGGAAAAGGATATTTTTTGTCATCATGTCCTAAACAATTAAATACAATCCTGAAAGTGAAAATTTCAAGAACTGCAACAAATTAAGTCATTCCTGAAATTTAATTAAGGCTTTATACAACTCAAGGTCATGTTTAATCAAAAAGGATGAAGAAAAAATAATATAATAATATATCTATATATATCTATAATATATTATATAATATATATATATATATATATGTTTTAAATGAATCTCGCTGTGCAGCCAGATTGAAATTCTATAAAATGAATGCAAATGTTTTCTTACAAAGAATAAAGAAGCTCCTTTGTATTAATGAACTTAATTATTCACCACTCAGAGGAAGTGAATTCACTTTTTGATTTATTATAAAATACATCTCTAATATATTCACTTTCACCTCCATTTCACCTTCTATCTAAATGGAGTGTGGATGGAGATATAAGACAAACTATATTATAAACCAATGGGAAATGTATCTTTTAAGTGATAACTTGGTTTAGTGATTTGTATTTACCATAGCATTACACCTCACTGGTACCAATGCAACCCATTGATGAATATTGAATAATAATACTATTATTTTGGTTATGACTTAAAACTGGTACAACATGCAATACTGTAGACATACATGATATACATGTAGGCATGCTTTACATTTAAACATGTTTAGTCAAGTCTGTAACACTTCTCCACACCAATCTTGAAATTACAATATACATGTGAAACAAAAAATATGGTACGACAATGAGTTATTCCTCTAGAATATGAGATACTCGAATATAAAATTCACAAGATGGAAGTTTGGAGTAAATGGCTGAGAAATGGCAGGGAAAAAAGCTGTGGGGTCAAACATGATCCAAGGGTTATATGTGAAGATTAATGATGATGCAATCTCATTATACACTCTGTTATGGAATCTGACATACTGCATATAATCTGGGAGATAATGCCTTCATGACAGCCAAGTCTCCTCTTTCATGAGCTCTTTATTGTCAAAAAGGAGCAAGCTTATTTTGCCTGTTTTAAAAAACTCTCCTTTGGCCAACTCAGAAATAAGACTCTTTCATAAGAAGCTCATAGCTTAGTATTCTTAAGCCTTTAAGCCTCTTTTTAAAAATTCAAAGGAACAGTGAAATCTCACTGTACCCATCAATACAATAAGTTTGCTAAACAGAAGCATATAATAGCATAGTGCAACTCAATATCATTTGTTTTACTGTGTAATCTAGAACTATTAATATTATTGTTATTGTTAACACAACACATCACTGGAGTTTGTGACTGTTTAGCCTTCTAAGTAACCCCAGTAGGGTTCCGAGAAAATATTATATCCCACTTTGGGATTCCTCTACAAGCAAATTGCCAGCCAGCAGATTATCAGCAGAGGTGTAAACACAAAATAATGGAAACTGAAAAATCTACAGGAGTTACAGGACTTAAGAGGACTTAAACCCTTTAACTATTTGAAAGACAATTGCAAAACATTTAACATACATATAATTTCATGTTTCATATCATTTGAGCTCAAACAGCCGTCATTTTAATGCTGACATGCCTTGTGGGGCAATACCATGGATGCGTTCAACGATTTATTAATCTGGGTCTACTATTACATGAAATAAGCGGAAAGGGGGAGGAATCTTTAAAAATCTCAGCACAGGCCACATAGAAAAACATAAGAACATAAGAAAATGTACAAGAGGCAATTTGGATCATCAGTGCTTATCTAGTCCTAGTACAATCGGCACCACTTTATTAGGACATCTCGGGAGATATCCCGAATAAGTGGCTGTCCCAATTAAACGAGAGGTATCTGAGATGACCTTACACACACTTTTTTGTTTCTAACTGAAAAGAAAAAGCATGATTGATGATTAAATATTATGTTTAAGGGATGGCTGAGTGGTGCCGTCAGACCAGAAGCAGGAACTGAGACAGGCCGGCAGGTATTTGGGTGCAAAACATGCATTGCGGAGCTATTTTTATTTTAAACAAAAATAAATAAAATGTTTGAACACAAAACACTGCTCACAGAGCAAAATAAAATATTAAACAAAATAAATCACGATAACTACAACAAAACATAGGTCAGTCTGGGCAGTAGCCTTCACTGATCCTTATCGTATTCTTTTTTAGTTTCTTTTTCGTTACCTCCACCCTTCTCTCTCTCGCTCTCACTCTCTCCTAGACACTCCACCTTGAACGCAGAGAGCTACAGGCTTTTATACATGTGACCATCTCTGGATTAACACTCAATGAATTAGTCCGGAGACGCTCATATTCTTCACAGGTTTTGTGTGGCTGTGGCTTTGCCATCCACACTGCCAAATAATAACAAAACATTGTATTTTAAATAAATAAAAAATATATTCAAATCAAACAACAACAACACACACAGCTTTTCACAGTCATATTTATACATAACTCATAATAATAATCATAATAATAGTACAAAACATATATGCAAGCAAGGGTTTGCCCAGCCCCCTCTAATAGCATGCAGGGCTCTCTCCTGCTGCCCTGCTACAATGTTAAATACATCCTTTAAGATACAATTCAATAGTTTTTTTTTTTTTTTTAATTCCTGTTTTAATTCTACATGAAATGAAAAATAATTAAATCACATCTTATCACAAGGCGAGACACCTGCGATGTTGACCTGCCACCTCCTACAAGAGTTTAATGTGGTTTATGCAATTTACACAAGTCACACGTACTTACTGCACTTTATCTGAAAACCATTGTCCGTTTATCATTTGACAATACCGTATCCCAAATAAACGAAGTGGCGTCCCAATTAAACGACACAAATAGCACTGGGAAGAACTGTCTCCCAGAGTTGTATCCCATGTAAGCAGACATCCTGATTGTCAGTATCCCGTCAAGTGTTAAAAGGTCCCAGTGATTAAGTATATAAAACATGGGTACGTAAACCATCTCATACCCTCCGTATATGTTCTGTTTATCAGTGAACAAGACCAGAAATAGGAGCAAAGAAAGAAAATTCAGCTATTCATCTGGACATTAAAAATAGTCAAATCATGGGTCAAAGATTATTACTTAGCTGCTGAAGTTTCCCCCTGTAGACCACTAGCCTCTGTAAAATTACATTGCTAGGTACCTATTTCCACATCTCCTTTTTTATGCAAATTACAAAAACTACAAATATACATATCCATGAATATTAATTAATTCCCAACGTATAAATTGTACCATGTGTCAGTGATTAGCTTATAAAAAGATACATAGTCTGTAGTTATAATAACGTAGATAATATATAATTTAACCTATGTTTCATTTTGTTATTTGTTCCCTTCTAAATTAAATCAGTTATATTATTTCCAAAACCCCCAAGGGATGCAGTATCCCTACTCTTTTTATATAAGGAGCACTGCTTTTAGTTCTTCTTGTTGGAAATTGCCAAATTACAAATCACCCATATACAATATATTAGGCACTATTCTCCTGTACAGTTTGCAACACCCATGGATGGAAATAACCCCCTCTTTACACCAAACAAGGTAACATATTCCCTTTTTATTTTTGAACTTTTAAATCTCTTAGAACTCTAAACTTTGAAAAGCAACAACTACTTGCATTTTTACTGCTGTGCACCCTTCCTTTGGAAACATATGTCAGTAAAGATAACGTACAGTCAAATCATAGCCCTTACTTTGTTTACAGGTAAGCCACCTTCCTGAACTGGATTCCCAATCTCAGGTAAGTAATATATTTCTTTATAGTTTCTATTTATATTAGTGTTAGTATTTTTTAATTACAGTAGTCTTTCGCATATCCGACTGCGGTGGGACCAGAGTAAGGGCTGATATGTAAAAAGTCGGGTGAATGAATCCTGTTTTAAATACCATTATACACAATAATGAATATCTTCACATAATTATTGCTTTGAGATTCAGCTTTTATTAGGGAGCTCCCCTAAATCCCTTGTTTAGAAAGATACAGGGTGTTAATGCTTGTGACAGGGTAGCGTCTGCCGTGTGGGTGTCTGCTGAGTGACATGCAGGAGATTGAGAGGTTGAAGTTGATATGCCCCGCAGGCGAATAGGTTTATTTACATATCAACACACTGAATAGCTCACGTGACACTACCAGCAATGGTAGCACACAGAGCACATACAACACAGTGTACGAAAACTTCTCTGCTCAACAATAAAGGAACTCTGGCTACTGGCCCGGCTGTCGGCGGTTTCGACTTGCTTACTCACTCTTATGTATCCAACCCTGGTTCTCTCTCTCTCTCTCTCTCTCTCTCTCTCTCTCTCTCTCTCTCTCTCTCTCTCTCACACACACACACACATGCACACACACAAACACATGCTGATGAATTTCAGCTTCTTTTACCCAGATAACTTTGGTTTTACAGCAGCCCTGAGGTAAATTCTCAGTACACTACACTACATTTCTTAAATCCCAAGCATGTAATCTGTACATTTCACAAGCTTGCTAATTATCCCCCAATCTAGAGCCCCTTTTACACTGGCACATTTACCCGGGACCCAACCCGAGTCAGGCGAGACAAAATGCATGATGGCCATTCGCAGGCGTACGAAATAACAAACAACCACGCCTGCGTGAAGGTTTCCCTTCTGCAAATAACTTGCCAACCATTTCTGTTTATTCGTCTTAGGATTATTTCTGTTGATTGAGACACACCATGAGTCTGATTGCTGCAGGGATCATGGAGCAATGAAGAAACATTCGCTGTAATCAATATTTGGGCCTACGATTCAAACCAGAGGACCTTGGATGGAAGTGTCCGTAACAAGCACACCATCTTGAAAGCATGAACAGATGAAAGGATGGTCATGTGAATACACCATGTAACAATTTTTTTTTTTTTTTTTTTTTTGTTCCTGGGTACTAAGTGTTATTTTCTAATTGCTTATGCCTCAAACGTATAGAAAATGGCTATTATTCCTCACAAACTTTGCTTTTGTGACAGGACAGTGATATTTCAAAATATCACTATTTCCAATGAGAAAATGGGTGCTTTTGTGTCTTTTCGTTCACATAAAATCAGAAAAAAACAACATATGAATCCAAATTAACATGTATTTATACTAAAGTAATACAAAAATGACTACAAAAGATTTAAAGTGAGTAGTTTTTCGAGATTTACGTTTATACTGTAAATACAGTATAATTGTAAATCTCAAAAAACTACTCACTTGTAAATCTAAATTCTAAATCAAAAGCGCCCGTTTTCTCATTGGAAATAGTGATATTTTGAAATATCACTGTCCTGGTCACAAAAGCAAAGTTTGTGGGGAATAATAGCCATTTTCTATACTTTTGAGGCATAAGCAATTAGGAAATAACACTTACTACCCAGGAACAAAAATTATGTTACATAGTGATATTGCTGCTTCTGGGGCATCGAGTACACGCATTGTGTACTCTGTCACCCAGATCAGCTCTGCTTCTTCAAAAAGCAGTGTGAAATTGCATGGCCGAACAGCATGACACAGGGTCCTGACTCGGGTACAGCATGCCAGTGTGAAAGGGGCTCAGGTATAGCTGCAGAGAACAAACAGCAGGGGTCCTAGCAATACTCCCTGTCCCCAAAAAGCGTTATCCCCTTACGCTTACTGTAGGCTGGGCATTTGCCTTCACTACCAAGTTAATAAACAGTACAACAGTCACAGCACAAGTACTCACCCCCAAACTCCTCCATTAAATACATGTGGTCACTCCCCAATCAGCATAAATACCTAATTCAGGAATCTGTAATTGCTGGCTGGGACAGATTTAACCCTATCCCTGCCAACCTTAGATTCTCACACACACGCTGTTTACATTATGGGTTTTTGCCCTGCCACATTTACTTTCTGTGTTTACCAATTCCTGGTAAAGATGACATGTACCTGAATCTGAGTAAGCTGGAGGATAAGCACATTTTTCCACAAAAATGTAGTCTCTACACATTTGTTTACATCAATTAAAGCCTAGTGGCACAAAAACAACAATAAAAATAATTATTTTTGAGGAAGCCAATCTTGAATCAAGTGATCTTGAATTATTATTAATTAGCGTCTTTATACCTAAAATCATGTTAATGAATATTTGAGAAATGCTGCTCTGGGATACATTAAAAAACTAGAGGACATTTTTCAGTCAATGGCGGCTTAACCAGGCAGCTTTAGAAAAAACTAGTCGGCTGTTTGGCTGGTTCGCCAAGCTTGCTTGCACAGTGTATATCTCAAACTTGCAGACCTTTAATTTTTAATCAACAACAGACAAAGACAAAGGCAAGTGCTCTGAGTTTCCTTATTAGATGAAGATGTTTCTGTTGTTTCCCTTATCTTTTTGTGAAAATATATCCACTTGTATTTGTTATTTCCAAATGTAAGCATGGTTTCAAGACTAGGTGATGATTTTGAGATGCTACAGTAGTGATTATCTCAAGAGGAATCTACCTCCAGAGTATTTGCAATAGAGTAACAGGCATGGTCAATTGGATTCTACTTAATTTTCTAACGTCATATATGTTTCTCTGGGAACTCATTTTGTGCAGTGCTACAGTACACTGGTACCAGTTTTAATGAAGTATGATAACCTCTTCTTCACGGCATAGGCACATAATGACCATAAGAAAGTTTACAGACGAGAGGAGACCATTCGGCCCATATTGCTCATTTGGTTGTTAGAAGCTTATTGATCGTTATTGAGCTTATTGGTTGTTAGAAGCTTATTTTATTTAAAAATCTGCTGAAGGTCCCAAACCAATCAGGGGGATGTTATATTCAGTGAAATATAGCTCATACAAAAAAAAAATGTAGTCTACAAACTGGGTGCAAAGAAATATAGGATTTACAATATGTCACAAATCGTAACATTTAATACAGTGTACAGCAAATTTTGATTTATTATAATTATATATGGGTAGGCTCCATGTATAAATGTCCCTAAGAGATGCCTTAGAGTAAAGCGCTATTTGAAAGCAAAGCATGAACTCTCTTTTCTGGATTAAACACACGTCCTATTCCATGTACATGTACAGTAGTCAAAGTCGCAATGGCTCTACTGGTAAATGCGCAACCAAGGGGTGCGCAGGGTAAGTCATACAGAGCAGGTTCGCATCCTGATTCCGAAGGGAGCGTCGCATTGGCGCTGGCACTCCCTTGGGTTAGGGAGGGTTAGGGACTGTTTCTCCTCATCGTGCCACAGCCAGCCACACCCAGTGAGTTCATAGCGGACACCTGCAGGGCTGGCCTTTGTCCCCTAGAGGCCGGTCGCACCTGCTTTCGAGTTCCTGGGTGTAAAAGAGGAAGCTGGCTTGGCCGTGGTTTTGGAGGATGCACACTTAATCTTTGGATCTCCTGAGCTGTGTGGGGAACTGCTGCGGTGAGGAGAAAACATAATTGTACAGTCCAAATTGGGCAGAAAATCGGGGGTAAAATAATTGGACATGCTAAATAATAAATAAATATATAAATAAACACATATGACCTATCTCTGTGCCTAAATAAGAAACAGGTAAGTGTCTATGTCTTTCTTTCTTGCTGCTATAGTGATGAGATATTTTTCAAGCTGGTACTTTTCTATTTGAAACCCTGTCCATGATTTATGATACTGCTTTACAATCATAATTTTATTAAATACAAACAGATTAGATATTTCAATTTGACTTCTGTATGTTTAATAGCCCATAACACATTCTGCAAGATAAGTTCTACGTGATCAAACATGCTCTTTTTAATTACATTAACTGAAGGGCTACTTTTCCATTAACTTCACTTAATCTCCTCTCTTTATTAAACCCAACAATGAAACCGAGTTGCAAGTCATGAAATTTGAGAATAAATTGAACTAAAGTGGTATATTAATAGCAAAAGGTATTATACTTCCACAGAATGCTAGCGCTAATATTAGTATTGTGATGGATATTTAAACTTAACATCTAGGGCAGTGCTTCCCAACCTTTTCTCTGCTGCGGCACACCTTGATATATCATTTGTGTGAGGCAAACCATTCCATTTGCTCCAAATAAACTTGCCCTCTAATAAAAGCCTCTACGTATAAAACCTCCTAAAAACAATTCAAGCCACCCTCAAAATAATTAAGCCATTTACAGTGAAAGCCGTTCAATGACACAGGCTACAAGTCGGAACAATAGGTAATATTTTGCGTAGATATGTAATACCATTTTCAAATGTATCCCACATGTAAGATTTTAAATGTTTCAAAATCCAATGGCCCAACATTTCAGATTTTGAATTATAAATTGCAGACTGCAAAAAAGCTAATTACACCGTGTAACAATTTATTATTTTTTTTTGTTCCTAGGTAGTAAGTGTTATTTCCTAATTGCTTATGCCTCAAAAGTATAGAAAATGGCTATTATTCCCCACAAACTTTGCTTTTGTGACCAAGACAGTGATATTTCAAAATATCACTATTTCCAATGGGAAAATCGGCAAACGTGTGTCTTTTCGTTCACATAAAGTCAGAAAAAAACAAAATATGAATCCAAATTAACATGTATTTATACTAAAGTAATACAAAAATGACTACAAAAGATTTAGAAGTGAGTAGTTTTTCGAGATTTACTATTATATTCTATACATGTTGATGTGTTTAAAGTTCTTTGCTGGAAACAGTACTTTTTTGGTACCTTGTAAACAGTCACTGTTTATGACATTTGAACAGCTTGTTTACTTCTCAGTTGCTGTGACTTGGTGTTATGCCATCCAGAGCATGTGAGCGGAGCAGAGCGAGGAGCGGGGAGAGGAGCGGGGCGAGGAGGAGGGCGTGGAGCGAGGAGCAGGGCGAGGAGCAGGGCTAGGAGCGGAGCGAGGAGCAGAGCGAGGAGGAGGGTGAGGAGTAGAGCGAGGAGGGGGGCGAGGAGCGGAGATAGGAGCGGGGCGAGGAGTGGGGCGAGGAGGAGGGCGAGGAGCGGGGCGAGGAGCAGAGCGAGGAGCAGAGTGGGACCATTTGGTAGGAGCGTGGAGTGGAGTGGGTAAAGTGCCTGAGTGCAGCATGAGCATGAAAAGCCTCTGGCAATGCTCCCGCTCCAAAATATGTTTTGCAAAGGGAAAATATTTGACACTGCACATATAAGATCTGATCCATAAATGATGTAGCTTTTGAGATGCTCCGACAAAATTGTGCAATCTATGAAATCGCCCTGTATAATTGAAGTTAACAAAATAATCACTAATATCCAATTTGCACAGTAAGAGTTTTATTACAACAGCAAAAGCCATTGTGTGCTTGTATATGTATTTGTTAATTGTAAATTTCACAAAGTTTATACAGTTAAAAAAATCTTTAACCACATGGTATGTGCAATATAGTCAGTGTATGTTAGGATCCCAAGCGGAAATACGACTCCATCAGCTTGGCGTTAAATTACTTTTTTAGATAGCTGAAATCATGTCATGTTTGGCTTGGGGTTGTCTTGCAAATGATCCCATCAAGGTGAAGAAGATTCATTTTACCCAAAGCGTTTTCATCACTTCATGTAAAAGTGAGATTGAATTATCCTCCACGGAAATAAATATAATTAAAGTTATTGCTGTAATAAATATTTTGGAAACTTTTTTTTTTCTAAGTGTGAATATACTTATCAAATGTATTGTTGACAGGAATTAATGTTTTAATTATCAGTTTTACTAAAAACATAATAGTACTCACTGGAACCAGATCCCTGATATTTGTATCAGGTTCATCGGTACCAAAGCAGGAACCGATTCGCATATCTTACATTGCATACTAGAGTTCTACTAGCAGTGGAGCGGAGCATGAGTGGAGCTGGCTGCTGAATTAGCTGCTGAATTAGAAGCACCGGAGCGGAGCGGACTGGGGTAATAAAAGCCTTGGAGCGAGCGGTTTCAAAGAGGAAGAGAGCAAGGAGCAGCGTTTATGAGCACTTTACTCCACTCACATGCTCTGATACCATCTGCCTCTTAAATTTCATGGCACACTTGAGCAGCCCTGGTTAAGAACCTTTGATATAGGGTATCAAGTTAAACACAGATAGTATCTAAATTGATTTTAATATTTTAAAAGAAAATATTATCTAATACACTGTTTAAACAAATGAACGCTATAATTTCTATGCACCATGGAAATTCTGTAAACTTGCATATCCGTTTCCCAAATCTTTGTTTTAGTGGAGCCACGTTGTTTTTAAAAGAGTCTTTGAATTGTTGTTAAAGTAAAGACTTATACAGTAAGCAGCATTCCAATTGAGAGTTTTACAGCAGTGCTCACAGAATTGTAATCGATTTGTCGTTTAATACACCCAAGTGTTTTTTTGTCTCATAGTTTCATCAAAATAAATGTATTCTGGCTCCAGCATGGTCCTTAATTTTCCAGACATGTATATGTTTTGTACACACAAACAGCAGTGTTATTTTTGAAAGAGAAAGGAGTGCAGTGCAAATAGAGCTGTCAACTCTTGAAATTGTCAATGTGGACTGGGTGAAGAGAAGAGGAGCGCCCAGTCTTTGGAAGCACACTCTTTTAAAGTGTTTTTGTCAGTAAAATCTTTAGAAACTGCTAAACGGAAACGTTACAATACATGAAACTTCTTATTGGGCCACATTTTCAAAGTCTTCTCACTAGTCTTTAATGAACTAAAGACTGGAGTTAAGCCATACGCAACATAAATCAATAAGGCATGTTGTTTCTATCTTAAAAAAACAAACATCTACAAACAAGTTTGCAAGATATCACATTTTCTTTGAGGGTGATAAAGGAAATGCTGTAATGTACTGCTTTCTTAAAATGCCTTTACCATCTTAATCTAATCCCTGTGATTCTGGGCAGCTCATAATTCAAATGCAGGGCTTCACTTTGTATTGTAGATGGACTAACATTTTTTATTGTTTTACCATACTGTATATTATAAAACCTGTTACGCAAAATTACCGTTCAAGAAGAAACCCCAAAAACGTGTTTTCTCCAAGGAATATGCTAAAAGTTCATATAAGAGCACATTTTGTGGAAATTATTTCATTTTGTAAACAAATTACTAAACTTCAATAAAGCGATACTATACAGTAGATCTACATATTCTGTTGCTCTGGAATTTAGCAAATCAAATACATTATGAAGAGAATCAAGAGCTGGAAATACAGCCTAATTAAATACAATTGAGTTTACATTATTCTTTTTTTTTATTATGAAAGGTGCCCATAACTGGTTAAAAATGAGCTAACCTTTATTTAAGATGGTAAAAGCTTTAATGTGTCACTTGGCAGTTACATTAAACATACAGGATTTTTTTGGAAACCAGTTGCCTATTTTTAATTTTTAATTTGAATACATCTGTTTCCTGGCAGAGATATTTACCCAGTTCTGGGTTTAAAATCTGTCCCTTTTTAAATATTGTATCACATGGAAATATGGCATGTTATGTTTATAGACACTTCTGAAAAGCATTTCAAATACAATTGTTCTCCTGGTGATTAATTTTTGTTTTTAACATAATATGGACAATTAAATACAATATGGCTCTGTAAATATGTAGATACTAACAACTATCAATTCAGCAAGTACTGTTTAGCTTATCTTGAATTGAAGGGATCCCTTAGGAAATAATGTAGCATACAATAAAACTAACCCCTAAACAAACATTACCTTAATATCGATACTTATTCCACAATTAAGAAAATGTGTCCCCTCTTAATGAATTTATGAAAAGTAATTTGCAGTAACATACTAACCATGTCTTTATTTCTAGTGTTACTTATTTACAATGTGGATTACAGTATATGTACCCCATTATTTCTGTACTCTTTTCACTTGTTTGGATGAATACAGTAACAGTTAGAAAGAACAAAACCCAGGACCACAGAGCACTACAGTGATTAATCCACATACTATCTGTCACTATTTATTACAAAACAACATCTGTGTACAACTGATTTTAAACTGATACGGTAGTATTTTACTTTAACAGTTGAAGAAAGTGCTGCACTATAATATGCACTCTTTAAACACCTAAAATTGGATCAAGAACAGCTTTGGGACTGCTGTAAAGGTGCAAAGCTGCAAAAATTCCTGGAACTCCCTATTACTTTTTTGTACCAGTCCCTTAAGACAATTAAAGTGTAAAGTAAAATATTGTATAATGTCTTAATAACATATAGGCTTATATTTTAATTTTAAATGCATTACAGGGCTACCACAATGGAGTGAGTTTGTTCAAAGCATGCTGGGAGACAGAAGGATAAGAGGCAGTCCTGCATCTATAGACACTGTATTAAAAGTAATGTTGCTATAACAGAATGATGAATGTACCGACCAGTAGGACCGCCATCATAACCTGTAGGCTACCAAATATACTTGTTCACAGTTTCCTCTTCTGCATTTCCTCTGCCAGTACAGTAAAGAATTGCATATGTGCAGAATGTCATTATGTTATTTGTGCGCAAGGCTGCATTCTTAACAGATTTCTAAGTGTAGCCGATACTGAGAGGGATTGTTCTAATGGGGACATGACTTAAAGTGATTCATAATAAACAGGGGGACAATATCATATAGAGTAGAAAATATATATTTTTTAAGTTGTAATTCACATTTGTTTGTATGACTTTTACTGTCTTTTATCAATGTGTTTATATAAAGACACTCAGAAATCTGTTAATTTCTTTCATTAGAATTGGTGTTCAAATGTTTAAAAAACTGATATAAAAGTGAGAGTTCAGACTGTGCCAATAATGTAATAAGTTTTGTAAATTTAAACTAAAGTCTGTATTTAGTTATGCACATGTTTTTTCAATATGTTCAAGGTTTGTGTGTACAAACATCATGCACTAAGTGTGATTTTCTAAAAAGATTTTAATAGTATCTAAAAAAAAAAAAACAGACTGTGACTTGAATGTCAACAACATGTTATGGATAATATCACATTACATTTTTACAGCCATGCTAATTTGTTCACACTAATGCAGACTCACCCCATCGCTTAATGGAGCAATATTAAAAAGATCTCCAAATGAGCCCCAAATTATGAAGAAGCACACACAAATCCATTTTGTATAGCTGTCAATTATAATTACATAGCAGCTTGCTTCACCCAGGACTTACTTGTCATTCCTTGTAGCTATAAAAGCAGTGCAGAACTCAACCCTGAAGAGTGCCATGAACATACCTCTATTACATGAAGCCTAAAAAAATCAGACATTTTACTTTCACTTGAAATGTCAGGTTCTGTAATATGATGATTTATTTTTGGAAACAAGGAAGAGACACTTTGACCTTTTTAACTTTATATGTTTAATGTCTGTTAAGCGGCAAACAATAAATATTATTTACGACGTTTTTATGACATAGTAATTGCTTTCTAAATAATCACAAACATTAAACATAAATACTGGTATATTAATGCATATGTTTTAAATACACTTACAATGATAATAATTAATGGGTTTTGTGCAAACAGTTCATCATAATTAAAATAAGGATATTACATTAATAATTAATATTGTCCTACGGTTACTCTGTATTATGATTATAGAATAGGTCAAAATCAATGCTGCTTTTCACTGAATAAAAAAAAAAAGAAAAAAAAAAAAAAAAACCCAACACATTGATGTGGACGGTTATGATATAAAGTCACAGCCCACCCAGTTTGCACACAGGCCCACCCAAATCTGCGCCTATGTGAATGCCAAGTTTAAGTACATTTATAAAAATAAATAAATAAATAAACATCAACTGTGCGCCCCGAAGGTGGGTGTTAAAATTTAGGTCAAATAGGCTATTTTTTTAAATGCTGCAGACTATAGCCAATCAAATTAATGTAGTAACTGTGATGCAATATTTGTGTTGGATCTTCCTCTCACACAACGAATTATGAGCAAGCCACGTTTGATTGACAGCTTGCAAAGCAGTTAGTGTGGATCTGTTGAAAATATGTTGAAATGTCCCAGACATTTCTTGTAATGTGCATTTTTAAAGTAAGAGTATTAGTGTGGTGTTCAACATGGTATAATAAATATGCACACACAGAGTTTAATTTAGTAGAAAGGCTCACATGAACAGGATTAAGACAGCTGGCCGAATGCTGACAAATAACTTAAAAATATTGTCCTTTGAAGAGATAAGTGAGATTTTCTGGAGTGTCATGACTATATAACAACAAGCCCCGACACTTTATCCTGTGTATGGTGAATTGGAGACGAGATGATACTAACTAGGCAATGGTAAGTAACTAATTGACTTTCACTGTATTTAGCAATTGCTTAAAATGTAATTCTGTGTTCTCGATGGTTTGGTGACGCTGCCTGTTTTACTTTTTAAAGTGCATTCACTGCAAATATACAGAATGTAAGTACATGTATTTTCTGTCGACTTAAAACATTTTAAATGGTTTACATGAGAGATACAGTGGTGCTCCGTACACAGTTTTCCATCTTAAAAAAATTTGGGAACTGAAAAATGATTGTGTATATATGATGTTACAATGTATTAATAATTTGAAGGTATCTGTGGTTTTAAAACTTCATAATTATTTATATAGTACCTTTACATAGTACATGGCTACTTTGTTTTAAGATTGTTACCTCATGTCATTTTAAGAGTGCTGTCATATGCATTGTTTTTACAGTTTGTAAGGTCGAGGATACAGAAGACATACTGGGTCTTGTACAAAGGATGCTATGAGACAGAATGCTAAGAGGTAGCTTTGAAAACACATATATAGATGAAAACTAAAATAAAACTGGTAGTTCTGCCATCAAAACCTAAAGGCTTCTGAATGTATTTGTTTAAATTGTCCAGGACTGAATTACATTTTGGTATGTGCTGTGAAAGAATTGTATAATATACCCCCCCCCCCAACCCTCTTCAACCAGCGCCCCAAGTGGGTATTGATTCTAGAGAGCAGGTGGTGACATTGTAATACCCATAAAGCAATAACTGACCTCATCAGTCTTGAAACATTGTCTCTAGCTGTTTGACGTCACTGTATCTCCAGGCTGTACTGATTCCAGCCTCAACAAACAAGGCTTGGGTTCAACCACATTGGCAGGTAACATGCAAATGATCAATATGAAAATACATTTACATAATTGAATCCGTGCTCAAACTGTTTTATCAGGCCATTGTTGATGCTGCTGTTTAAAGCAAAAACTGCACTTTACAACAAACTCTAACAACAACAACTACTGTTGAAAAATAATTGAAAAATTGGGAATTTACAGATGGGAATCTAACCGCTTGACCATTATTCCTGGCCCTGCAAAGTCAGACAGGGTATGAAATTGAAAATGTATTTCATAGTCAGTCAGCTGGTAAATGACCTTCTTCACAGCAGCTTTACTCACATGAACAAACATAAAAATGATGGTTGTTTAACTAAACTCACAATAATACAGTTTAACCTAGTTGGTTTGTAGCCAGTAAAAAGCAAAACTATTTTAACAGTGGTAAGTTTTTGTATCTGACTTTCATGTTACAAACATGTGATGAATAGCTTAATTAATAGCTTTAGAATACAGAGAAAACTGCATCACTTGAAGCAGCTTATTTTGAATATTTTGAACCCAGGAGTTATTTATTCTATAAATAACCATATACATTATAATTTGTAGTTTTAGTTGGGTTGGCTTTATAAACAATTAATCTGTAATCCATATATTTATTTTATATGGAATCCAGACTAAAGAAAATATATGGTGCACCATATATTTTCAACATATAAAATAAATATATGGATTACAGACTAAAATATATTTTAAATATATCCCATATATTTTAAATATATAAAAAGGGGCCATTTTCTATATATGAAAAATATAAGAATCATACTTTTGTACCATATATTAAAAATATATGTGTTTTCCATAAGGGTGTGTCTTTTATAGTTAGGTTGTTTTTAATCGTTATGTTTAAATTGTGTGTGAATGTGTTTTTATAGTCGTTTTAATGTGCTTACTAATTCAGTTGCTTTAATATGCTTTTATATTAAGTTTCTGTGCAGTATTGTGTAAGTTTCGAGTTCTTTCATTTCCCATTGGCAAAACCAGCTACGTGCAGTTTTGCATAGCCTAACACGACACTGTCACAGATAGCTGTCTGAGCTAAATGCCAAAAGGCAGGAGATTAGTAGAGATAGTGTGAGATGGGGAGGAGAAATGAAAGACAAGATGGATGTGCCCTGCTAGGTACAATGTGGTATGCACTTATTTATACACTGAAAGATATTCTGTGTAGGCTGATACAGTGACACAGTGTGAAAATGGAGCCTTTAAATCAATCTGATTTGATTCCAGACCTTTTATAGTTGTAGTTTGATTTATAGATGCAGAAATGTTCAAATAAAAAGTTTACAGAAAACAAATACCAATGTGTCTGACTTCCAATACTACGGACTAAATTTAAATTCAATACACTTTTCTGATGATGCATTTCGTTAGGAATTCTGTAGGAGGAGCCAGAAACTCCTTCTAGATATTAAACATGGTAGGAAATTAACAATTTTCCTTACACAAAACACATTTCTGAAAAACGAATAAGTACTGGAAAATAGAAAGAATCCAAAAGCATGTGTCTACGTGTTCTGTTTTAAATATAACCTACTATAACTGTCATTTCAATCTCTGTAATGCATTTCTCAGTAATCCCCTGATCTGGAAAGTCTACTAAACCACAACAGACAAGAGTAATACCTCTGTTTAAGGCTCCTGGAACAAACTGATCAGGCACACCCTCAATTAGGATGAATAGTAATACTGTGATCTGTCACAACCATCAGAAAATAGCTGTGGTTTTGGGTGCCATCTGATTCATTCTTATTGGATTGACTATTTACTTTAAGAGTAAATTATAGCTTCATGTATGCACTGTTTTTTTTAAATCTTCTGATATTTTGTATGTGTTCTGTGGCTTCAATGATGAGTTTAACTTCACATTTTGTGCATTATTTCTGATGTTGAATGCTAACTGCAAATACGTTGTGTTTAATTTATCCATCCCAGAAAGTTATACTAAGGCTGTGACCTTTACTCAGTATGCATTTATAACTTGATCAGAAATTCTGAGGAGTGCAGTGCCATACGGTGTACGCATATAGGGTTTTAAAAATGAAATAAATAAAATAGATAATGTGTAGCATGTGCTGTACTGGTCAGGAGGAAACAAGTTTCTCTTGTCTGTTGCTTGTCACAGTATTTTGCACATGTTTGTAAGATTGAACCATCATGACCTAACTGCAAACAGAGTTGTGCTTTCAAGTGAGGGTGTTCTTGCTATTCAAGAAACACCCAGAGGACTTACTTGATGGACAAAGTGGGTCAATGCCGCCACAGCTTTGATGAAAAAATCATTTTCAAGAGAACCTACAGTCACCCCCCTTGTGATGTCAATGAGTTCCTTCTACTTCCCCATTATTGTTGACGAATAGTTGCACACAACAGTAGGTCTAGTGGATCATATGACATGTCACATGACCACATAAAACATACTGGATTTTCTAATTGTATTTGCATTCTACTGTTTTTTGTCGAGTCAGTGTATTTGTAAACTAAACAATAGCAACTTAAAGTCACTGCCTTGCATGTGTTTATGGAATGATGACTTCAAAGACCATCCTGCGGAAGTTGGTAGATTAACTTTATATTGAAATTTCAAGTCAAAAGTCTCTATGAGTACTAAGTCAGTATCTCAGTATATATATATATAGATATATATATATAATATATATATCGATATATATATTAGATATATAGGCTTATATATATAAACATAGGCTTATAGACCTATTAATAGCCAGTATACACATATACACATTTTAAAATGAATCCAGCACGTCATTCACATATTGTAAGAGTCACAGACTTTCTGAGAAACCAAATATAATAATACTATGTACTATGTATTCAACAAAACAAATGCATTTATTTGCCTTTACATAAAAACTAAAAATTGATTAATCTGTCATGGGCATTTTCTTTTTATACAGAGAAAAGGCTTTTTACTATTAAAGATCAGAAAATTGGCAGTTTGACTAGTTATCTTATTACATTTTATGTCATTGGGATTGTGTATGTTTGTATACAGTATGTGTCATTTTAAGTTTTTACTCATCATTTCTTTTCTTTTATATAAAATACAATTTTGAACTGTTTAAACTGATATATCTACCAGCCTGTCTGATTCCTTTTATGGCACCCTTTAGCAAAAATCTGAAGATTCGTTCAGATATCCAGACAATAACTGGATCTTCACTATTTTCTCACTAGGCTAGAACACATACACAATATTCCCATTCTCTTCACACACAATACATTTATAATAAGGCAAATACAATAATTAAATACAAAATGTAATTGATGTTATATTTGTTATGATGGTTTCATCAGTAGATCACAACAAGTTATTTTAACACAATGCATCTGTTTAAATCTATGAAAGGACCACATTTATGAAAATATGCATTAAATAAAGTTCATAGTTGATTAGTTATTTTGCCTCCAATTCAATTTTCTATACCCGAGCTTCTGATTCAAAATCTATGACAGCAAAATCCATTAATGATATCCTGTCACTTCCTAAAAGATTCAAGTACTATTCAACTGTGAAGTAACGAGCTGAGTGAGCACAGTTTGCGTTTGTTATAATTCTGAGAAGCTGTCATACACGTAGATGTTGACACCCCTGTCCAATATTTCTTCATGCAAAAAGCCACAGACTACACAATCTAGTTCTGGACAGATATGCCTCAACTTCATTTCACAAAATGATTAATAATGCAAACTACAAGAACATTTACAAATCTTAATAAACAAGTGTAACAGGGTGAGGTCTGTGCTGGCTATCTGACGCATGCATGATACTGCAGTAGGAGGTCGGGAGTCCTTTTTGTGTGGAAAGGAATAGTCAAATTATCATGGATGCCTGATTTCATACTAAGGGGTTATGCAAATGATCAAGTACCACAGTAGTATATATATATATATATATATATATATATATATATATATATATATATATATATATATAGATATATATATATATCATTGTCACAGTGACTGTAATAAATCAATAAACCCTGGTATTCCATTGCTGAACTATGGTAAAATAATGTGACACATTAACTTTAAAGACAGGAGCCCCCATATATAATCCAAATTCTGATCCTCTCAATTCTGTTTGCTAAAATGGCCTTCCAAACTTTCACCACTTTGGATAAGGGTTTCACAATATATATCAGATTCTGCCGAGTCAATGCCCGGGTGGCGTAAAGTTGTCATTAAGACAAAGCAGTGGGGGGGGGTTGTGCGTTGACTCGGGCAGGGGTGAAATTACAGGTGTTGACTGGAATAAGTTTATGTGTACTCTTCAGAGGAGCTGTCTGGGTTCATGTAGTGTATAAATAATGTCCAAATGAGATTTCAACATTCAATATTCTTATTATTTCCTTGGCACAGGTTTGTTTCTTTTGGTTACAACATTAGATTACAGAGCTCAAAGACACTTGCTCAATGTAACCCATGGTAATGATCTCTCACAACCTAACGCCCAACAGTTCAGCAGCCACGTCACAGTGCGTAAGGTCTTCCAGTTAAAGCTGCAGTAGCATTAGCTGCGCAGTACACAACAGAGTACCAACTATTTATTGATTTAATTAATTATAACAACTAATAACATTAATTTAATAATATGAACAGTGCAAATACTGTAGCCTGGCCAAAACAATACAAAATGCATTCCAACATTACACAAGCATTATTGCAGAGGGAGCATTAATCATTAATGCACAGATAATAATGTCTAGGCAGTTTTTTTTTCACGTGAGCCGCGATATTACCACTCAAGTATTATTTGTGCATAGTTATTAAAAAAAAATAAAAAACAATTAAGTATGGTATGTTAAAAAGCAAGTGTGACAAATGTAAGGACACACACGTACAAGCCCCCTTGGTAATCTTTCAGTTAAAAAAAAAATCTTACACTTCATTTGAAATAATGTACCACATTTTTTAGTTGTGCAGCTCAATTTAATTATTCACCAAACCAAAATTGGTAGTGGGAAAGCATATAGTGCAAATGAATAAAAAATAAATAAATAAAAAACAATACAGAAAGTTTTAGCTGATCTATTGTGAAGTTTTTAATACGTTTCTGTCCCTTATTACAGATAAAGCCAGAAGTCCCATTTTCAATATTATAGGTACACTGCAGCTGACAGAATCACCTGCATTTTGTATCAAGTCTGTGAGTCTGCCTTCCAGGTTTCACATGTATACTTTGACTTCCAGTAGATTATGACTATAAATGTGTATATGGTTAGATGCTCAGAGGGTTTTCTGAACTGACTTTCAACTTAACAGGAACATCCAGATCTAATTCCAGAAATAAACAACCCCCTTTTAATATATTTTTTCAAATGTATTTCAGAGTTACAGGTTAGAAATATACATTCCTTTTAGAGCCCAAACATGTCACTTCTATATTATCTGATTATTTTCAGATGCTGGGAAACTTGAATATTGCACAGCTGCAACCATGCTATAGATGATTACTCTGTATACTTTTGGATGAGACAGTTAGATTACTATGAAATAAAGGTAATCATGCGGTGCTTTGTTCAATTTCATGGAGACTGTGTTGTATGTGATAAAATAATTGTTGGGGGCCAAGCTGGTGCAAGAATTTACTGGTGCTCATCCTTAGTGGTAATGCTTATATACTATCCTCATTACAGACATTCTGTCTTGCTCAGGCTTCATCAGATATGCTGGTGATGATATTAAACAAGGCAAAAATCCATGACTGCTGAAGCAGTAATACATTGTGATTAAGAGCACATATCATGGGATAAAAGATAAAAAATAAAATGTTATGCAAATTCAGATGATATTAAGTATTCATCCAATTTGTTATATTTAAGTTTATTTTGTATAAAACTCTTTATGAATCACATTTTACTAAAGGGGTTTACCACATTTAACTCTTTATTAATCCAGATGGTGTTTATCCCCAGGAGTGAAGTACTGATCGTCTTATTACCAGTACAACATACAATAAAATAAGAGTAAATTTGGTCCTCAAAAAAACAGGTTTACATATTTTAGGGTGACTCCATTATAATACAGCACTGTTAACCATTAAAATATACTAAATGTTTTTATTTCTGAGGACGCTATATTTGGTAAGATACCACTTTGTAATGAAAGCTGCAATAGTGTAAGTTTTCAGGTCTCACACTGAAGTATGTTTTTCCACAGAGATTACACAAGTTGTGGCAATGTGAGCTTTCCTACATTTCACTGTCAAGCATGCCATTATTCTGCCTGGGAGATACACCTCAGCTAGACTTTATTCCCCATCCAATGACTTAAAAGCCCTTCGCCTTTCTTCTAAATGGATGCAAGACCTTAACTCTTTTCATCTCTGAAAATACATAACAGTTGAACAAATAATAACTGTGATTCAGCTAAACAATAATTGCAGTGGACTGTAAATGCACATTACAGCACTTACATGACACTCTTTGGGTGATGTTAACTGTGTTAAAATGCCATTATATTTGACTGTAATTGAAATTACATTGCTAAACCAGTTACAGTGTAATTACATTAATCTTAAATAACTGGTGCCTCAGTTAAACCATCATATTCAGAATGCAGTCCTTTTATGGAATGTAAAGGCTTGCTAATTGACACCCCCACCCCACCCACCCCCTCTCACATGGCAAAAATCACATTGTTTCTTCCCCTGTCCTAATGTACTATAGCAGTTCATCAATCACTGTATGTCTAGTGTTTTTGTTTTTGTTTTAGTTTTCTGTGATGGACCTTGACCAGCACAATATCTTCAGTCTTCCCAGCGACAGCGACAGCGAGTGGAAGCGACAGCGAGTGGGAGAAGTACAGGCGTGGAAAAGTACAGAGCAGTTTCGAAGCAGAAAGGAGAAATTGCATCTTGAATTGCTTTAATCAGAAAACAGAGGACATTGGGGAAACACAGCAGCAGCTCAAAGTCAAACAGCCGCGTGTGTTTTTCTGATAACAAACAAGCTGAAACTCGGAGCAGCTGATTCAAATTCAGCGCCGTTTTGAGACACGGGCGAGGGGAGGAGCCAACAGCACAGCAGAACAACGCAGTTAAACGAGGCAGTCTTCCCAGCGACAGCGAGTGGAAGCGACAGCGAGTGGAAGAAGTACAGGCGTGGAAAAGTACAGAGCAGTTTCGAAGCAGTTTGAAAGCAGGCTGACGGCTGCAGAAGAAACTAAACTTAAAAAAAAAAAAAAAAAAAAAAACCTCAACATGGTCTTCAAGCCAGTAATCTGTGACACCTGCTTGATGTGGGAAATCTGAGAAAACCCAGCGGAGCTAAACCAAGTGTGCGTAAAGTGCCGCGCGATCCAGGATTTGCATAAACTAGTAAGTATGCTAGAAATGGAGCTGGAAGAAGTGAGACAGCAACAGGATCTTGAGGAACTGGCACACCCACAATTCATGGAAGTCTGCATCACCCCTAACAGACTGAAAGCCACCAGGGAGATAGAAGGTCAGAACAGCTGGGTTCAGGTAGGCAGAAGCAGGGAAAAAAAGAAACTTCGTCAAACACAACCACCAGAAATCAAAACAACCAACAGATTTGAGTCACTTCAGAATTTTGATGAGCAGAACCAACAACAAGAGAATGAAAGGAACAACATCCAGGACCCTATTGACAGTGGTGACCAGACAGCAAAAAGAAGGGAGGTCATGATTGTTGGGGACTCCATATTGAGAAACACAGCAAGTTCAGTTCGCAGTTTGGACCCCCTTACTACAACAGTGTGCTGCCTTCCGGGAGCCTCGGTCAAGCACATCACTGAGAACGTGGACAGGCTCCTAGAACGAACAGGAGACGACCCGGTAGTAGTCGTCCACATCGGTACAAACAACATTGGAAGAGACAGACCAAAATCCCTGCAAAACAAATTCAGAGAGCTAGGAAGGAAATTAAAAGAGAAAACCAAAACTGTGGTATTTTCTGGTATACTACCCGCACCTTGCAAAGGACCATATGGACAGCTGGAAATAATTAATCAAAACGCATGGCTGAAGACGTGGTGCACACGGGAAGGCTTCACCTATCTTGATCATTGGACCACATTCTACAACGAGGACTATCTGTATAGACGGGATGGACTGCATTTAAATAACAAGGGAACTAGTCTACTCGGAGAAAAGATCCTCGAGCAGGTTCGGAAGCATTTAAACTAGAAAGGAAGGGGGGAGAAATCAACAAAAAAACAGAAGGGAGACCGCATCAAAACAAGAACAACAACTCAGGTAAGACAACCATTAAATGTATTTATCTAAATGCTAGAAGTATCAGAAACAAAATTCTAGAACTTGAAGCTACTGCACTAACAGGTAACTATGATGTGATAGGTGTTACAGAAACGTGGTTGTCTGAGAGTGATGGGGACGAATATAATATTTGTGGGTATACACTGTATAGGAAAGACAGGCAGGACAGAAGAGGAGGAGGGGTAGCGCTATACATAAGAAACAGTCTTGAAGCCCAGGTGTTAAACCTGGACAAAGAAAATAAAACCGAATCAATATGGGTCAGAATAACAGACAAAAATTCAAAAGGCATAATAATAGGAGCATGCTATAGACCGCCAGATTCAGATGGTGAGCACAATAATCTGTTATACAATGACATTAGAAATGTGTGTAGCAAAGGAGAAGCCATACTAATGGGGGATTTCAACTTCCCCCAAATAAAATGGGAAAACCCGGTGGGTAGCGCGAAGGATGAAATAGAAATGGTGGAAATGACAAATGACTGCTTCCTAACACAATTTGTCAAGGCACCCACTAGAGGGGAGGCATGCCTTGATTTAGTCTTTTCAAATAACGAAGATAGAATAACTAAAACAGAGGTCAGAGAACAACTGGCAAACTCAGACCACAACATGGTCTCATTTGAAGTGTTTTTTAAATCCCCAAAAGTAATGACTAAAGCTAAGGTTTACAATTTTAGAAAAGCAAACTATGAAGGTATGAAACAGAGACTAACAGAAGTAGATTGGAGTAAAATAGAGAAAACACCCACAGAAGAAGGATGGTTGTTCTTCAAAAATGTAGTACTAGAGGCGCAAAACAATTACATCCCTAAAGTAGACAAATCTAAATGTAAAACTAAATTGCCAAAATGGTTTAATAGATCAATTAAAAAAAATATTCAGCGAAAAAAGGCACTTTACAGAGCATTAAAAAAGGACCAAAAAGAAAGTACGCAGAAAGAGTACACAGAACTGCAAACGCAAGTCAAAAAGGAAGTTAGAAAGGCCAAGAGAGAAATAGAAATAAACATTGCTAAGGGAGCTAAAACCAATTCCAAAATGTTTTTCCAATATTACAACAGCAAGAGAACATTCAAAGAGGAGATTAAA
This sequence comes from Polyodon spathula, assembly GCF_017654505.1. NCBI lineage: Eukaryota > Metazoa > Chordata > Actinopteri > Acipenseriformes > Polyodontidae > Polyodon > Polyodon spathula. The sequence goes on along the minus strand of NC_054542.1, from coordinate 12,226,914 downwards.
TGTTTAAGAGATACAAATGGCAAAATCGTAGAGGAAGAAAAAAAAATAGCAAATATGTTAAATGATTACTTTTCACAAGTTTTTACAAAGGAAGATACTGACAACATGCCCCACATGTCATCCAGTTCCTATCCAGTTTTAAATAACTTTAGCATAACTGAGGCAGAAGTGTTAAAGGGACTAGGAGCTCTTAAAATAAACAAATCCCCTGGGCCGGATGAGATCCTCCCAGTAGTACTCAAAGAAATGAAAGTAGTAATTTACAAACCGCTAACCAAGATCATGCAGCAGTCTCTTGACACAGGGGTGGTACCGACAGACTGGAAAATTGCAAACGTAATACCGATCCACAAAAAGGGAAACAAAACTGAACCAGGTAACTACAGACCAGTAAGCCTGACTTCTATTATATGCAAACTTATGGAAACTATAATAAGATCCAAAATGGAAAATTACCTATATGGTAACAGGGTCCTGGGAGACAGTCAACATGGTTTTAGGAAAGGGAGATCGTGCCTAACTAACTTGCTTGATTTTTTTGAGGATGCAACATCGATAATGGATAATTGCAAAGCATATGACATGGTGTGGCAGGCTGGCGAGTGGATAGAGGCCCAGAGACAGACTGCAGTTCAAAAAAAAATAACTATTTTATTATAAAACACAAAAATAAAGTGCACAAGGGCAAAATAACAGATACTCAAACACAAATAAAGCAAAAACAAAACTCACAAAAATAAAGTTTCCAGGCTGGGCAATGCCTTCACTGGATTTAGAAAATTCAAAAACCACAAAACAAACACCAACCTGCTTCCTCAGCTCCCTCCCCCAAATGAGAAGCAGAGGCCTCCTTTTATATCAGGTGGCTGGGCGCTGATTGATCGTTAATCAACCTAATCAACCCCAGCCACCTGAACATAATAAACCCAGGCAGGTAGGGGAAGTTAACCCCATCCCTGCCAATTTCTAAAGAGCAGAGCTTTGCTCTGCCACACACCTCCCCCCATGTACAACGTACACCGGCCGCAATCGGCCAAATTTAAATTTAAAATTTTAAACTTGTTAAATTTGCAGACAACACAAAAGTAGGAGGAGTGGCAAACATTGTTGCAGCAGCAAAGGTCATTCAAAATGATCTAGACAAGATTCAGAACTGGGCAGACACATGGCAAATGACATTTAATAGAGAAAAGTGTAAGGTACTGCACGCAGGAAATAAAAATGTACATTATAAATATCATATGGGAGATATTGAAATTGGAGAAGGAATCTATGAAAAAGACCTAGGAGTTTTTGTTGACTCAGAAATGTCTTCATCTAGACAATGTGGGGAAGCTATAAAAAAGGCTAACAAGATGCTCGGATACATTGTGAAAAGTGTTGAATTTAAATCAAGGGAAGTAATGTTAAAACTGTACAATGCACTAGTAAGACCTCATCTTGAATATTGTATTCAGTTCTGGTCACCTCGCTATAAAAAAGATATTGCTGCTCTAGAAAGAGTGCAAAGAAGAGCGACCAGAATTATTCCGGGCTTAAAAGGCATGTCATATGCAGACAGGCTAAAAGAATTGAATCTGTTCAGTCTTGAACAAAGAAGACTACGTGGCGACCTAATTCAAGCATTCAAAATTCTAAAAGGTATTGACAGTGTCGACCCAAGGGACTTTTTCAGCCTGAAAAAAGAAACAAGGACCAGGGGTCACAAATGGAGTTTAGAAAAAGGGGCATTCAGAACAGAAAATAGGAGACACTTTTTTACACAGAGAATTGTGAGGGTCTGGAATCAACTCCCCAGTAATGTTGTTGAAGCTGACACCCTGGGATCCTTCAAGAAGCTGCTTGATGAGATTTTGGGATCAATAAGCTACTAACAACCAAACGAGCAAGATGGGCCGAATGGCCTCCTCTCGTTTGTAAACTTTCTTATGTTCTTATGTTCTTATGTTCTAATATGGTTCCTCTCCTGGTAGGTAAAATGAATTAAGAGACTGAATAAACACTGCACTACAGTCAAGCAGTACAACTGCAATTTTAAAGTAATAATGTACTTCCAATATTTTCAGTGTATTTTTCCTAAAGCATTCCCTGTAATTGGAATTCCATACAGCACACACAGATATCAGAAGACTGGAAGGCACTATTCATGACATTGCAAGAGCTGCAGGTTTGTGATGCAGCCTCTTGGGAAGCTCAGTTTCCCTTTAATTCATCACTGTTGACATCTTGTAGGCCTGTCCAAAGTGGTAGATTTAATTTCACTTTGCAATAAGAAACATATTACCTTCTACTCAACACTAACAAACGTCAATGTAAAGCCCAAAGCCCTACTGTAAAGAAACAGAGTATGTTAAAGTGGGAAATAGCCAATTGCCTTGGAAAAGCAGCTACCTCCAAAGTGTGAAATAATGTGTAGTATCATATATTGTATTGAAAATTACATGGGACCCTCTTCACAAAGCTTTAACAAATTTAAATGTTTAGGTAAACAAATAAACGTTGAGTTTGCAAACGCAATTGTATTATTTGAAACAGACTCATGAATAGAAATATAAAAACACTATGCAACTAATTTTTCACAGTGAGCAAATATGTTACATATACTACTTATCACCCAATATAGCAAGAAATACCTTTACCTGATATCTTGCAAAGTAATAATAACATAATCTAGTCTAGAAAAGTTCATATCAATACCAAATCTTAGTTATTGGAAACTCTGAGATAACAAATTTTTATATATATTTAGCTGGATAAAAACTGAATTGTAAGATAGTTGTGTATAAATTGACACAAACATTAAAAAAAAGAAAACTAATAATTCCTTCTGAATACTATTTAAAGATTATATGATGTATATTTTCAAACACTGTTTTCAAGGACTTCCCAAGGGGTAGCGAACACTTGTTTACAGTGTGCATTACTAGATAAAGACATACAATTGGATTGGCCTGCCAAGCAAGTTACTCGCTGTAGCCCGATAAGCATCCTAGTTAAAAAGAGTACTCATACTATATGTAGTGATAGCCTTTCTTTATTATTTGCATCGTTCTGGAGTTTAGAATCATATATTATGTGTATGGCTCACAAGAGCCTATGGAAAGCCTGTGAGCAAGCACTGTTGCTGGTGTATGTATTGACTGCACCCACACTATTCCAGCTGATAAGACAGAAGTACCCATATCCCCCCTAACTTGTGAAAGTAAAAAAATACTTAAAATGTTCACTTAACTATGTTTAGTGTATCCACTATTGTTAAAAGCCTTAGTAATGTGTAACCTCCCCAAAAAGTGTGATTTATTTTCTCTTAAATAAATTCCCTTTCTATATCACAAAGTTGAGGACCACATATTTGTTCAGGTTAGTGAGTGTAAGTGGTTAGATCATAGTCTTTCCAAACTGAAAGACACTTTTGTCTGCTGTGGTACACAACTTAATATGCTGCATTAAAATGCCACTTTACTATAATAGTATATAACGGGCTAGAAATAAACAGTCTAGCCAAAACCCATTTTCCTGCACTTCAAAAAAAAAAAAAAGCATGCCCCACCGTGTGCTCATCAATAAGAGATGATCATTTTAAGGCCGATTAAATAGGGATTAGTGCTGATGTTCTGATTATTGGTTTGTGTCATCAAGTGGAACAGATGAGAATTCATCAATAACCAGTTCTCAGCCTCAACCTGCTTTAAACAGCACCTCTGAAACTTACTCCATCTGCCTGAAGGTTTGAAGCTAGCTCACAGGCTGTGAAAAACGTATCTATTATACGAAGATACAGGCTGAGATTGGCATCTATCACAGCTGTTTGATTACTGCTTGCGAGGTGACTTACGTCTCCCTTATAGCCTTCTATCAAGAGTCCAACAGTGAGGGATTGAATTTTTTTTTACTTTAGCAAGATGATGGATCACCTGCACAGGATATGTGAGGGTAGGAGAGCCTGAATGGTAAATTAATTAACATCATAACTAGAACATGCTAGAAGTGATATACAAAAGGTTCAAGAAGTCAGTGGAATATTTTAGAACTTGTTGTTGATAAAATCAGTTAAACATATTGAAACATTGGGCAGCTGGGTCTTTGAGCTAATACACACACACACACACACACACACACACACACATATATATATATATATATATATATATATATATATATATATATATATATATATATATATATATATATAGCTCAAAGAGCCAGCTGCCCAACATTTCGATATGTTGTACATATCTTTTTCAAGGGAACATGTGTTTGAATCAAAACATTGGAGATATTTATAGGTTTTTGACGTTATGACAACTACTTGTTATGGTTTATATTCAAATCCATGATTTATTCTTACATGATGTAATGGTGCTTTATATAATGTGACATCATTTTTACTTCTATATTTAAATCTGTATTAATTCTAATAAATACCAAAATGTTAATATGTTATCATCAAAATAATATTTCTGAGTATCAGATGACTAATGATGGCGTCTAGCACCCCAGGAAACAACTTTTAAATTACTTTGTTTTAATTATTCAATTATTTATATTAATTGAGTATATATGTCATATATCTTTTCTCTCAAATAATCAATATATGTTATAATTGTATCACTCCTATTTATCCATTTACTTAGGTTGAATCTATCCATTAGAAGTAAATAGTATTATAATATAAATATATATATATATATATATATTATATATAGAATATATAATTATATATCATTTGTTTTATATTCATATACAAATATAAATAACTTTGTTTTAATTATTCAAACAATGTAAAATGACAAAAAGCCACATAGAAAACGACTGAGTGCGAATAGCCAATCAGCTTCCAGATCTAGCGGGCTTCTATTTTGCATAGATGACCACTGGAACGTTGAAGTGCTTAACTGTGAATTAAATTTTAAATCAATCCACGCATAAAGACATTCTTTATGCATAAAGACAAGTTCTTTTTTTTCTTTTTTTTTTTTTTAAATAAATTTTAGTCGTCACCAATTATGTTTTTTATTATTTTGTCCCCAATTTAGTCATGTCCAATTATTTTTAGGCTCAGCTCACCGTTACCACACCTGAGCTGACTCGGGAGCAGCGAAGACGAACACACGCTGTCCTCCGAAGCATGTGCCGTCAGCTGACCACTTCTTTACACACTGCAGAGTAACCATGCAGCCACCTCAGAGCTACAGCGTTGGAGGACAATGCAGCCCTGGGCAGCTTACAGGCAAGCCTGCAGACCATAGCTGGTACGTGGTGAGCTGAGGACACCTTGGCCAACCATTTGGCAACTTTTAAAATTTTTACCGGAAAAAACAGGGACCAGAAACCAGCTAAAAGGTTTAATAAAACATCCTCCCAGATTGACATTTGCTTGTTTTCAATTCTCTTCTTTTCAATTAAATAGATAATGAGGTTTTTGATAAACCTTCAGCTTATTTATTAGATCTGATAAACTACACTCCTAGAAGCCTTAGTTTAGTGTAGAAAACTCAATACAGCAAGATACAGATTTAATCTGCAGAGTATTGTTAGTGTGTAGCTGTTAGTGTAGCGTTAACAGTTCTGTAATACTGTACAGTAAGTCCCACAATAATCTTGTGGTTCATGAATACATTTTGGATATTAACATCCACTAGTCTCTTATAGAGCTGCAAATTTTAAACACTTTAATAATTATAAAATATATGGCTTTTGTGTCATTCCTTCCCTTCATAAGGGAAACTGTTGAATGTTTTGGATGCATATTATTTGTGACCTTTTCTCAAATATTTGTAATGTTTTCCATATGTTTCTTTCATGCTTCTAGAGATCCTGAAAGGTGCACTGTATACAGTTTAAAAAAATGTGCCATATACTGCAGTACCTAACAAGACTGAAATACACTGCCATATCAAAGGAGAAAGCTTGTCAGATTTGCTCAATTAATTTGGACACTGCTGTATTTTAGAATTGAGCATATCATGCATAAGCACTTTAAAAGGACTTCATGGAAGAGATAACCACTCTTCCATTTTAGACAGTAGGTGAGAAGCATTTTGCTAAAACTCAAAATTTGCCGCACAGAAAGTAATTTATCACAAGTATCAATAAGGGTCTTCAATTGGAATCTGGTATTACATTAGACTGTGTTAAAAGCATTGCTGGTTAAATTAGAAAAATAAAAAAAGAATAATAGCACAGGTCAATGAAACAGAAATGGCAAAATAAGCAGCAAAAGCCCCAAATGTTCCAGAAACCAGTGCAAATACATAACATGCTAATAAGACAACACACATTGTTGTCATAGCTGGGAATACTACATTTTAGTTAGAAAAAAATGTAAACATTTAAAATAGAGACTACGTTATTTTAGTCTTAGAATCATTAACTATTTGATGGAAAAAGCTTTGAAAAGTGTACTAAGTTAGAGTATAGTTGCAATGAAGAGTATTTTATCCATCTTTTAATGTGGATACCTTTTTATTTGTAGTTTGCATTTCAAAGACAACAAAAACATTTAATACATGTAATTAATACAATGTAATATTATATATATATATATATATATATATATATATATATATATATATATATATATATATATATAATGTGAGACCTTTTTTAATTCGCTAAGCGAAAAAAAAAAACGTCAGACCACTGCAAAATTATCAGTTTCTCTGGTTTTACTATTTATAGGTATGTTCAGTATATTCAGATCTTCAAGGGAAGAGCTTGTCCTTTCATGTGGTGTTTTCAATGAATTCAGGTCAGTTATTGTATATTTTTTCAAAGTTACTGAATATATTTTATTTAAAGTGCATATGCTTACCGTATAAACAGAAATAATAGAAAAAACACCAGTGTGTTACATTTAAAGTTTAATGCACTGTGTAGATCTACAGTACAATACAAATGACAGAGAAACAGTGTAGGCTCTGCAGTGATATTGATATATCATCAACTCCATTGGTCTGAAGCAGGCAGGCAGACAACTCAAACATTGTATACATTCACTAGGGATTGTACAGAAGCACTGGAAGCTGTTAGTGAATGTGTTAAGGTACAAACCATGACTGGCCCTGTGGTTCCTCAGAAATATACATACACCTGCGTGGTGCTTCTCCATGGGCCTTTAAAAACCCAGAAATGTGATCTTTCATGGGAACTGATTTATATCCCTTATAAAATGTCTATTATAAAGTTAATTGTCGTTTGGGGGGGGATGAAAAATAATTAAACACTTTTTAAATTAAAAAAATAAATAAAACAATACACTTTTATTACAAGTACATCTGCAGTATTATATACTCCCAGAGGATAAAACATTTAACTTTTATTAAATAATTTGTTTTAAGTTTTACTTGTTAAAAATAAACTGCACATTTCCATTGTGATTTTCTGTCTTGAAAGTGGAATCTCATAAGAGGGTGGCAGAGTACAAGCTGGTGAAGTGTTTTATCTGGACGGAGTTACTAAGGAAGGGAGTAGTGCTGCTGCAATGGAGGCTGGAGTCGGATTAGAGCCTCTGATAGACATGAGTACTGTGTTTGAGGATAAAATTGAACTTCACTATTTTCTGTTTAGCAGTGCTCGAGTCCAGTAGCTTAGCAAACTGCTTTCAGATCAATGTCCAGTTACAGACATTATTTCCCTTGATGTCAGCCCGGCTTATGAAAGTAGGTGCACTGCTGTACTTCTCAAGCAGCGTTGCGAGAGACTCCCTGGACTGGGAGTACCGTCAGTAGGGTCTAGTGTTCAGGATTTGATGAGCAGCTCTGAGTGGGTGCAGGTAAAAGGCTGTTACCGGACAACTGGGGTCTCAGTGTTAAAAAAACTGGAGACTGAATACTGATTGCCAGTTGAACTTCTTGCATTGGCATACATTTCCCTCAGAATGCTGTTGGGGTTTTCTGGGCATATTTCCTTAATGTCCATATTTTTTTAAGCACTTTAAATACATTAACTGCCCATGCTGCAGACTTTTTAGTATTTTTTATTTATTTTTGTTTTCTTCTAGCTGTGCTAGTTTAAACTGCATACTCATTTTTTGAACTATATTATGATTTTTGCTTTTTCTTTGCATTTCCATTCAATGGACATTTTATGTGCACCTATCGTTCATTACATTATAATTTGTTTAAAGATTAAGTTGTTCCCTATATGTTTGTTCATTTTGTTAAATAAATAACTGAATACTAGAAGTCTATATGTTTCTTCTATTTTACCTATATACTGACTGTACTAGCTTCAGGGTTAGAAACTTCTGCTCACACTAGGTGAATTAAATCTGATGAGGACTAGTTGATTTCTGTGTCTTAGTAGTCCTCTGGGCGAGGACTTTTAACAAATGTACGTATATACTCGTACGTTCACAGTTTTGTGCAGAAAAGACTTCTCCAAATTGGTTAACCCTGTGTTTGACTGAAGTGTACTAGTTTTAATCTGCTTAGCCCTGAGTTATGACTGCACACACTCAATAAAATGGTTGCAATTGAAATTGAAAGACAATCTAAATTTCTAGGAATTTCATGACAACACAGACAGAAAGCTGGGCTCTTTGGAAACTACAGACGTTAGAGCATCAACGCCAGGTGGATGGCAGCAGTTGCGAAGTGCTGATATCAAAACTTTCTAATGAGATTTTAATTGCATCACAACTTTTAATTAGTTTTTTTTTTTATGTTTGCAGAACACTATGTTGAAAGTGGCTCAATCCATCAAGTTGAAAGCACATTACACACAATGAGAAGGTCAAGACTGGAGATGGCTTGCCTTCTGATGGAAAATCAAGGTGAGCTTTGCCTTTGTACACCACTGCTGCTTTATAGCACATGTATCAGTTTTACTATATTATTTATTTTAAACAACTTTAAGGCTATGGTGTAATTTCTGTATCTTTTTGGACTGTTGGGATTTCATTTTTATGGGGTTTTTTTTGTCTTTTCACAGGTATCATAGATGACTGCTGTGTTATGTGCAACGGAACAGATGAGCAATCAGGCAGAGGTGTTGTCAACATGGTAAATATACATATTACATTGTACTGTATATCTTTGACAATACTGTATTTTAATACAGTACTTTATATTGAAATAACTATTGCTGGCTAATACATGTGTTTATCATATTTAAAAAGGAAAGATCAGTAACTCCTGTTAATTTGTTTCAGGTGCAACGTGATGTCTGCTACAGATGGGCACATGTTGTTGCACAGACCACTCTGCTGAAGAACTGGAAAATACTGGAGTTACATATATGTACACACTGCAGAGGCAGAACTATGCAGGATATTCTTGTTAAAGCTGATTCTTTTAAAGATACAGCTAAAAGTTTAAACTGAGGTACAGTCATGAACGGTTTCTTTCAATGTTAGAAATGTGCAGCATGTGATGATGCTATTAAAACTAAAATCTTTATAAGTCATGTAACTAAAAAAGAATGCAAGATTTCACCAGTTATTCTGATTTTGTAGTTTGTTCAGTTTTGTGCCCTTGCAACTTATGGTACAACTAAAAGACTTCATTACGGGTGCCAGCATAAAAGTGCCACTCGTAGGAAAGACATACACTCGCACTGACAAGACATTTTGCAGAGGTAAATCATTCCATATCGGACTTAAACTTTTCTGGTATACAAAGATTATTTCAGTCTCGTAGAGGGGGTGACTTAAAAAACGACTTCAATGTGAAACAAAATGGATCTTCTATCTCAAGACAGTACAGCAAGAAGGCATTACGGAAGAACTTGGTTTATCATGTTCCCTGTAACTATATAATTAATATTTTTCTTACTTTTATATTGCTTTTGCATTCTTTGTATCATTAATGTTTATTTGACTCCATAGCCACTAATATTTATGTCTACAGTTATTTTTTTTGGATTTAGTAGAGCTAAATGATTTGAAATAGTCTAATCAATAGATCTTAAAATTCAATAATTAACAATATGATGTATAAAACTAATGATTTCTGCCTTTGTTATCGTTTCTGTTTTTTCTGTAATTTGTCCTAGAATTAAAATATTTAATAGTATTCCCTCTAATGTCCATCAATACATTAACATATTAATTGGTCTGTGTACATGTTGTTTTAATTAAATATTCAGGTGTTGTAGCACTGAGGATGGTCATGCGACCGAAACGTTTGCAATGAGCAGATTTTGACTATATCAACTTTTTTGGCTGTTCTCCTATAAATAAAAGAGATTGCCTCATTTTGATTTTGTAGTGCTTGTTATCGCCACTCTTCAATAGCAGTGTGCGGATCGTTTTGGAAAAAATGTACAATAAATAAATCAATAGAAAACGTTATACATACAAAATGTTCTCAGTCTCAAAATCTTGTGGTATTTTTAATGTGATTTAAGTGTAGTTAGATGACTCCAGGTGGCTTCACTTAGCGAAATCACTGTGCAGAACGCAGAGCAGCTCAGCTGCTTATGCTGACAGAGCACCACCTCAGGTATTTAAGGGCTGCAGAAGCAGACTGTAGTGGAGAGGTGGACACTCTCTAGGGGTCCTAGAGAGTATTTGAAACTGAGTTATTGTGAATGGTTTAGGATCTGTTTTTGAATGACTTGCTTGCTGGGTGAAACTGTGTAATGTGTATGAGAACTTGAGATATAGAACTGTGCAATGTAATAGCTATGAATTTGGATTCCAGACTGCTTGTGTAAATATCTTAATTAAAAGGTTTGGATTTGGAATTCCCTGTGTGTTGTGTTTTAACCAGGGTGGTTAAACAAGGCAGACTAGTCGGGTTTTCAGAAAAGACAACTTTAGGAGGTATGTCTTGTTAAAAGTTGTTAACAAGTCTTTCTATGACAATTGGGAGGGCTGAATCCAAATATGGTTGTTACCAAGCTGTAAATTGATTATTAATGCCTCTACGAAGCAGACAAAATAACACTTTTTTTCCTATTTTTTTTTTTTTATATATATATATCTGTTTGTACAAGCTACAGTAAGTAAATAGGATGTGTGTGCACAACTTTATTGTTACATTTATACGGTCCTTCAAGGGGTAACATATATATTTTACTGTAGTGTATAACCATAAAAGGCACTACATAGCTCACATACCAAAAACCCTTTAAACTGAAATTGCATAACTATCGGAACTTACAGTAAAATCTTACATGACACATCTTCAAACAACTATTTGACAACACCTCTGTAACTTACTATTAATTGTAATGTAAATTGGCACAGCCTTGTTCATGTTCTCTACAATTGCAAGCGATAGTACAGACAAGCACTAAATCTCTGACTCCTGCAACCAGTTTTGCAGCGACACAATATTGCCTCAGTGCAACTTCTGGTACAGTGGCAGTGACATTAGCTGAGGCAACAAATATCCATCTTAATTTTTCCATCATGGCAGTTGGGGAAGGAAGCACTGGATTTAAGCAGTGAAACTGTCTCCAAACTAAGGCCTGATAATGAGATCTCTGTATGTGTAACATCAGAACATCACTTGGTGGGGGCAGCGCTTGTGATGACCTCAAGCATGTAAACAAAATGGCACATGCTGTGTCTGAGCTGTGGATCTCTGACAGGCCATACAATGTACAAATAAACTCCTCTGAACTTTTCACCTTTTCACAGGTAAGGTCATTCTCACCAAGGTGCGTCAGAAGGTGATGGTGCTTCTTAAACACCTTCAATGCTGTCTTCTTGATGTGACCAACAACGTAAGATGTCATGTCACAACCAGTCAGTGCAAGAAATGGAAGCAGAGTTTCCAGAACTGCAAGGTGTGAATTGTAATTTTTGACAAATATCATGAATAGGAAAGTATTTAGGTTTCTTTGATGTGCCAGCTTTCATCCAAAGCTGTGTACATGTAGTTGTGTTAGTGAACCAGCAAAAGAATAAGCAAATCAGTGTCCCAGGCTGCAACAGCAACACTCTCTGTATCACTGTGGACACAGTGTAAAATAATTCTTGTGTCTGCTTCTTCCTGATGAGCACTTAGCTGATTGGTGTCAACCATTTCTGCTGAGGACCATACTTCAGCTTCATCTTCAAAGCCAACAACAAGATTTAGCATTTTGTCATGTGGTGCTTGGGCAAAGAGCTGTTAAAATAAAAACTTTGCAAGACCCTCTTTATTTTCAGGTAGTGCAATGAAAACCCTACAATTACATTCCTACCTTCCACCACCCTCCTGATAGGTCTGGAACACTTTTGCCTTGTTCCACACTTAATCAATTCTTTGTAATATCTATCAAAGACAACATCAGTTCTGTGGAAGTCTGTTCCCATCCTAAGACTGGTTTGTATGAATGTATCGGCCAGGTCTACAAATGTCTTAGCTCCAGGTGGCTTTCCAATGGCTTGCATCAAAGCCTGTGCATCCATCACAAGACAGCTAATGCCTGCAGGGGTCATTGATGATGGACAGTGAAAATCAGCGGTCAATGCATCTGCCAGTACTGCTTTCATCCCTGCCCGTAGACTGCCATTAGTCTTTGCCAAAGGTATGAGCAATAACTCGTGCTTCATGATGTGCTGCAAATTAACAGTCCTGCCAGCTTCGTATGCTGTAATAAGTCATTGGAGAATGTTTATGTCCGTCTTGATGATTGTGGACTTTCCTTTGACTTCAATCCCAACTTCATAAAGGTTGGATAAAGTTAGTGGTTTTTTTTTGGCAGTGGATCATGAAAGTGCATGTGGCCAGGACTCCCCTTTTTTGTCACAAGCCGTTGCTCAACAAAGCTTTCTAGCTGCTTTTGGCCTAAGGTTTTTGCATTCAGCAGAGCATCTTGGATGGCTTCAGTAGCCAGATCTTTAGTTGATGCAATTCAACTATGTATATTGCACCCAACCTTGCGCAGTTAGTGTGATCATATCTCATAAAGAATGGCAACATGCATTTGAAGGTGACAAGATGCAGCTCCCAATTTCCGTCTCACTGGGATTGTGTAAACATAAGCAGTAAGGCTACCATTTACATATATTGCCACCAAAATTCACACTCCCTTCAGCTTTGCATGTCACAAATGCAGAGATCTGTGTTTGAAATCTCTGTGAAATAAACAGTCACAATATCATCGTAAGAATTTGACTGATCAGCTTGGACAATATCATCTTTGAGTTCTTGGTCATGTTTAGCTATGTGCTCCATGAGATGTGGAAGAAAGATGTGCCACAATGCTTGAAAAGACAACTTGTGGACTTGCATATTACTTGCCATTCATAACTTGTTCTGTTGAGTTTGGTCATAATACCACACTCTCAATCCAGGCATCTGCCAGACCTGAAGCCTGTGTGTGCTGACCAATTACTTTCTGAAAGTGAATTGAGATACGGAGGCCTCCAAGTCAAAAAGCAAACTATGAAGTTATGAAACAGAGACTAACAGAAGTAGATTGGAATAAAATAGAGAAAACATCCACAGAAAAAGGATGGATGTTCTTCAAAAATGTAGTACTAGAGGCGCAAAACAATTACATCCCTAAAGTAGACAAATCTAAATGTAAAACTAAATTGCCAAAATGGTTTAATAGATCAATTAAAAAAAAAAAAATCAGCGAAAAAAGGCACTTTACAGAGCGTTTAAAAGGGACCAAAAACAAAGTACACAGAAAGAGTACACAGAACTGTAAACGAAAGTCAAAAAAGAAGGTAGAAAGGCCAAGAGAGAAATAGAAATAAACATTGCTAAGGGGGCTAAAACCAATTCCAAAATGTTTTTTCCAATATTACAACAGCAAGAGAACATTCAAAGAGGAGGTTAAATGTCTAAGAAATACAAATGGAAAAATCATAGATGAAAAAAAATAGCAAATATATTAAATGATTACTTTTCACAAGTTTTTACAAAGGAGGATCCAGCCAACATGCTCCACATGTCAACCAGTTCCTATCCAGTTTTAAATAACTTTAGCATAACCGAGGCAGAAATGTTAAAGGGACTAGGAGCTCTTAAAATAAACAAATCCCCTGGGCCAGATGAGATCCTCCCTATAGTACTCAAAGAGATGAAAGAAGTTATTTACAAACTGCTAACCAAGATCATGCAACAGTCTCTTGACACAGGGGTTGTACCGACAGACTGGAAAATTGCAAACGTAATACCGATCCACAAAAAGGAAAACAAAACTGAACCAGGTAACTACAGTCCAGTAAGCCTCACTTATATTATATGCAAACTTATGGAAACTATAATAAGATCCAAAATGGAAAATTACCTATATAGAAACAGTATATAGGGAGATAGTCAACATAGTTTTAGAAAAGGGAGATCGTGTCTAACTAACCTGCTTGATTTTTGTGAGGATGCAACATCGATAATGGATAATTGCAAAGCATATGACATGGATTATTTAGATTTCCAGAAAGCTTTTGACAAAGTAACACATAAAAGATGAATTCTCAAACTGAAAGCAGTAGGGATTCAAGGAAACACATGTACATGGATTAGGGAGTGGCTAACAAGTAGAAAACAGAAAGTACTGATTAGAGGAGAAACCTCAGAATGGAGTGTGGTAACCAGTGGAGTACCACAGGGATCAGTATTAGATCGTCTGCTATTCCTAATCTACATTAATGATTTAGATTCTGGTATAGTAAGCAAACTTGTTAAATTCTCAGATGATGGGAGATACTGAAATTGAAGAAGGAATCTATGAAAAAGACCTAGGAGTTTATGTTGATTCAAAAATGTCTTCATCTAGACAATGTGGGGAAGCTATAAAAAAGGCCAACATGATGCTCGGATATATTGTGAAAAGTGTTGAATTTAAATCAAGGGAAATAATGTTAAAACTGTACAATGCATTAGTAAGACCTCATCTTGAATATTGTGTTCAGTTCTGGTCACCTCGCTACAAAAAGGATATTGCTGCTCTAGAAAGAGTGCAAAGGATAGCGACCAGAATTATTCTGGGTTTAAAAGGCATGTCATAATCAGACAGGCTAAAAGAACTGAATCTATTCAGTCTTCAACAAAGAAGAATACACGGCGACCTAATTCAAGCATTTAAAATTCTAAAAGCTTTTGACAATGTCGACCCAAGGGACTTTTTCAACCTGAAAAAAGAAACAAAGACCAAGGGTCACAAATGGAGATTAGACAAAGGGGCATTCAGAACAGAAAATAGGAGGCACATTTTTACATAGAGAAGCATGAGGGTCTGGAATCAACTCCCCAGTAATGTTGCTGAAGCTGACGCCCTGGGATACTTCAAGAAGCTGCTTGGGATCAATAAGCTACTAACAACATAACGAGCAAGATGGGTCAAATGGCCTTCTCTCATTTGTAAACTTTCTTATGTTCTTAAGGAATAAACCATTGTTTGTACTCAACAGTAGCCCATTTAAGTTCCATCAGCTTACAATAGAGAACTGATGGCACAGCTCTCTTTACAACAGTATTGAGGGTGTCTAGCTCATGAGCAGGGGCTTGAATGTAATTTCTGGTTCTGTGGTCTTCTGTATTTGGTTGAAATGTGTCCATCCACCTCTTGGGTTTTCATTTTTACGACAAATGATAAAGGCCATGGCAACAGCTTTTGTGTACACTACAGTGTTGCAGTTTCCCTCATATTCAGTGTACCATTCTTTGCAAACAGATCCCTAAATACTGGTTTGGTTTTAATGTCTCTTACATTGGCTGGTATGATGGTGTCTATTGCATCAGGAACATGTGTTCTGTTTTTTGATGGCCGTAGATCATTCAAGGTAAGATTAAGTGCTGGCCCACGTCGCCAAGCAGCAACTTGGGTTGCATGGAATGTGTTTTTGCTGTCCAGAGAAGCAACATTGATGTCAATATTGTCTGCTGTATAGTGAGCAAACCAGGGACCAGGTTTGGGGGAATAACACAACCAAGGTGAGCATCCATACTTTGAAAGGTTTTCTCTGCTAAAGCTGCGTCCACCGTGAGCATTCCCTCATTACTAAAGCAGTGGCCAGCTTTATGGAACAGCTGAACACGTTGTTTGGATCTTGTTGCTTGATGGTGTGTGCAACCAAGCCCAATATGCTTTGGGTTCCATTTCTTTCCACCATTTACACCATATACAAGGTCCTGGGCTACACTTTGCACCTAACTCTTTAGTGATTATTGCTTTTCAGGGTTTTCATCATCAGCATCATCCTCAAGAACTGATTGGCCTTGATACAGTAAGTGGAGGAGCATGTACAAGCTGTCAGAAATGCAAGCAGCTGCATGATCTTCACTCACATTGAAACCTCTGTGACCAGGGGGTGCTAAAATATCTCCCTGAACTTTTAGTGTAACATGTACCAGTGAAATAAAGATGTCCTCCTGAGGATGGTAAATGGGGATCAACAAATGTGAGCAAGGTACATAGCTATACTTGGATGATTATACTGAGAGTGTTTGTCTTTCCCCAGGAGACCGATCAGACAAGGACATGAACTGAAATAATTCCCCAACCTGAGTTGGTAGCATCTTTTTAATGATGTTTGACGACTGATGAAGGAGGGGGGGGGGGGGGGGGATTCTAATGCCAGCTTCTTCTGCCAGGTTACAGTAACAATTCCAAACTTCAGACAGCTCCAAAACATTGCCTTGATTGGCTACATGTTCAAGCTCATTTTGTAACCACAGCACTGGCCTTGTCTCTTTCATCACAGATCTCATAAATTTAATGTAACATGTGAAATGATATTTGCCTTCAGAAGCAATAAGGTCATTACCTCCAGCTAATGGATAGTCATTTTGTGATCAAGTTCAGCAGCCCTCATTGTTTGTTCACTCATTTGAATGTAGTTGCAGAGATAACTCTCTGTTCGGGGTGAACCTGGCAAAACATACAGTAGCCCCAGTCTATAGATTTAACAGAACTGGAATAACTTGTTTTGCAAGTGCTGATATCCTTTCTCTGGATTTTGCCTTTGTCAATGAATTGTGCATAGCAATTTCTGTGCCACACAACTGAAACTGTATGCTCTGAACCAAAGATGGATTCCAGTCTGCCAATTGCCTCTCTGTATTTGACATCTTGCAATTTCTTTCTCATAGCTGTTCCCTCATTCATTGTCTTTAGTCCTTGTTCAGCTGCTTCACGTTGTTTATTTGATTCTTGACAAATAATGCAGAGAATGTGAAAAACTGGCATAGACCTTCTGTTGCTAATTGCAGGCTCCATGGTTTACCTACAATTGCAAGCAATGTAAATGTTAGATACCACCAGCTCGCCTAACTACTGTTACTAAATGAGAAAAACACATTACACTCCTATGTGAATTCTTCACTACAAGTGCAATATGCACTCACATTACTTACTATTGTTACCTCTTTAACAAAAATCATTTGCTTAGCTTTCCACTGTCACGGTTATGGAGGATAAACAATGAATAAATACATATATTAATAAAATATAACTTATAAAATAAATAATTACTGAAATAAATAAAAATGATAAGTATTGAAATAAATTAATGATGAAATTAATTAATAGATATCGTTTTAGTATTTTATTTCCTTATGTATTCATTTATTATTTTTAGATTTTACTGTTTATTTCTATTTAAATATTCATTTTTTATTTTTAAAATTTATGTAGTCATTTATTTCAACATTTATTTATTCATGCATGTATTTTGACAATTGTTTATTTTTATATTTTTTTATTCATGTATTTCTATATTTACCTATTTATTGTTTTGGCAGAAAATGTCCTCTGTATATGGTTACTACCAATTGAGATTTCATAATGTACTACAGTATGAAATGTAAGTCGTAGATTCAAATCTCAAGAAGACAATTGTCCATACTATATCAGTGGATAACAAAACAAGTTGAAATGATAAAAGCACCAACATTGGTACAGATGTAGTATTATTTCATATGAGGATGGGTGCCATAAATCTCATATTTAGGGGGATAAAACCCTTACATTTTATCTGATGGCCATAGCCATCATGTCACAAAAGCGAGAACAGAAACTTCCTCCCTTAGGAATTAAAATTTTAGGCTGCCAAAATTGGGACCTTATCCACTGGATAGATATAAATTATTTGTTTCTGTTGTAATATTGTATATTTAAGTGCATATAAGTATATCCAGGCCTCCGCAGGTCCAAATTCTGTTAAAAACAGTTCTTACCAAATTGCTATTGTAATACATAATAATATGTCATGTCATGCCTAGTAGATTCAGCGTCCATCAGTTCAGATTATGTTGTACGTGCTGAAGCGATTTTCTCCTACTGCTACTTAAAAAAAATAAAAAACTTAGCCACCTAGCCGACAATTCTATCCCAAGGGGTACAGCGAAACCTCCTAAAATGGGGCTTTAGTGAAGGCCGCATCTGTACGTCAGTACATTAATTATTGTAGATAGTAATTCATAGTTATTTAATCACTCCACAAACCAGCCAGCATTTTTGTAAATAACACATTTTATTTGTGTCATCTGTGTTAATTTCAGGCGGAGCATCGTGGTCGGCATGGTGACACAGCTAAGGGATTGACCGATCTGTAGGAGCGTTTACTAACCCATTTTAAACTGATGCGCCAGCGGTGTGCCGAACTGAATTGAAATTAAGTAAACGTTAGAGCCGCACTTCATTATATTTGATGAACCAATCGATTTCATACCAGCAAACTGAAGCGCACCGCACTTATTCCAAAGCAATCTTACACAATGCATCGTAGTAAGTAATGACAAAACAATGGACTATATCTTTAAAATATAATGGATGACAGTTCATATACTTTTGTGACAAAACCTCCCCAAAATGCTGTGAAGAAGACTGATTGTACATCGAAACGTCAGCTTTGTTGTCCGAGGACAATAACATCCTGCCTCTGAATAACATGGATTATACAAAATAAAATGGTTTAATTGGAAGGTTGCCTTTGAGTGCTCTCACTTTCTTGCCTTCCCTGGAGGAGTAGTGAAGTCTTCGTGGGTAAGCAGCTTGTTTTGATGTACTGTCCTCCGTGATTGAGCACCTGTGATAATTGTATAGTTTACTTGCTGATGCAAGGAGACACAGTTTTGATATATATATATATATATGACAAGGGTGACAAATAGACAATTATTGAGTGTTAATTATTATAGAAACAGTGGGGGTTTCTATTATAGGACAGCAATAACTGTACTGTTTGTCACAGGATTAGGGGGTAGCTTTGTTGTGTTAAAATGTGTAAACGGCATCACTGTGTGAAATGGCAGTCATGAGTAAAAACTACACGCCCTATAATTCCTAGGCCAAGATGAACTTCTACAGTGGAAATTCAAGGATAAAAGGGGAGTGTTTCTCTTGCAGAAGTCTCTCCAAGAGGAAATTCAGGGATAAAAAGGGGAGTTTCTTTTGGAGAGGCTGTAGCAGGTCAGCTTGTCCTAGGAATTTTGGGGCATGTACTACAAACAAACCAAACAGCAAGTGTACTGGAGCATGTGAGCCGAGCTTGGTGCTTTGAACCTAAAGTTTCGCTGGATCACAAATGTCTGTGGTGTGTGGCAATTCAAAATCTGAAATGAAAAGAAAAAAGAAACAAAGCAGTTTGAAACAAAGCAATTTGAAACATAGCGACGCTGGATGCTGTGAGCAGATACAATTAACAGCGTGTGTGAGTTTGAACTGTGTGTTTTAAGATTAAGAAAATGATGTAGTCTTCTACAGTGTGGCTGCAGTGCAAGAGTCTGTGTGATGAAGATTTCAAACTCCCAGTTTTACTGTGTGTGTGTGTGTGTGTTTTACATAGTTTTATGGTTGAGAAAAATGTCAGTTTAAGATTCAAATACTGCAGCTGTGGCCTGGAACCTGAAGATTGCAAAGTACGAAGGTATTGATGTGTGTGTGTGTGTGTGTGAGGTGCACATACATGCACATACATGCAAAGAACTGATTTATAAAATTGTGAATACAAGACCAGAAAAATAACACTTTAAAACATGTTGTTGTGTTACCTGTTTTTATTTTTATTCTAGGGTCTGGGAATAAAATAAATATATATTTTCACTCTGGTAATTTTTTTTCTTTATAGCACTTTAAGAGTGTCGTAAAAACAATCTGTGGAGTGACATATATGACAAAAATGCCTGGCTGTATAAGAGATAAAAGCATATGTGGAGAGTCAGTCTGGTTCCTAAGTGCTAAACTGCTGCAGCAGCTAAATGCCACCTTGACTAAGACATTTGACTTGAAAGCTAAGGTAACATCAGGCTTTCTCCTGAGGTTATTATTTTTACTTGGTGGTTCTCTAAAGGATTGAGACTGGGTGGAACTGAAAGATTCCATCCCTGAAGCCAAGCAGCATGTTTTCTCAGTGTCTGATTTATTTGCATTTAGTTTACGTACGGTCAACAACACCACAAATTCCTTACTTTCTCATTACCTTTCAGCCTCATAAATGGAAAGCAGCCGATGCTTTGTTACATGCGTTACCTTGTTGGACAATATATAATCAATGAGCTTTTTACTGTTGTTCCGTGCCAGATTGTGCTGGTTGTTAACGTAGCATTTACAAATTACAGACAACATTTTAAATCAATTACTCAATGCTTTACTCTGCAAATTACTATAGATCGAGCTCTAGCTTTCTTCATTTCCACATGGCTTTGATGCTAAAGCTGTTCTAAAGCTATCCATTAAATCTTCTAAACCCAGAGATCGAATATTTATTTTGCTACTGTTGTGCAATAAAATAAAAGTTTCATGTTCATAAAACCATTGCTCTGTTAATTATTGCCATGCCTAATCATTTCTTGCAATATTCTGTTTAAACACAGTGCCTTAAGAGAACATTTTTATTCCATGTCTATGTGGTCACCCACAAAGACAATCAGATTGTTTTTGGTTAGGTGGACATACATTCATCATGCAAAAAAAAAAAAGGTCTTTCTTTTTACAGGCAACTTGACCCCTATTTGCAAATACCCCTTTGTACACAATTCTCCAATGTGCATTCTATTTGTGACACTAAACAGAAAAAAATGTAAGGGGGATTGTGGCAGTGTTGCCCGCCCTTGTGTGTATTTCAGTGTTATATGTTGCGTTTTGCGTGTTAATGTTGGTGTATAGTCATTGGTACACGGGATATAAACGGGTCTGTGGAACACGAGTTGTTTAAAATGTATATTTGTATGTAGGCACGAGGATTGCACAGCACTTCATCTTGCAGGTAAAATGTAATAATATGCGAGCACTGAGAATTGCACTTTATTAATTCATGTGCAGTTGTACCGCGACTCCAATTGAATGATTGATTAGCAATCGAGTCTCAGTACAGCTGCATAAAAGCAGCATGTTTTCACTCACTCGGGGTTGTGTGTTCGGTGAGTGGAGAAAGGGATTGGAGACAGAGGTAATATCGTAATAATAGTTAAAATATCAGCTCACCATGTTTGTCTGTGTAGTCCGTTTTGTTTGTCTCTTTATTTTGGCGAAAGTGCCGTGTCCTGTGTTTTTGTTTGTCTTTACAACCTTTTATTTTCTGTTTGTTCATTATTAAATGCTGAGCAAAAGCAATCACTCAGCTTCACCAAACTCCATCTCTCTATTTTTTTTGTGTTGGTTCCTAGTTCTGGTCTGATGTCACCCACTGCAGCTGTCTTTGTGACATGTGGTGTCATCACTGGATTACCAGCGCCTCCTAGATGTAGACCAGAGCAGTGACCGCAGGTGTTTTGGGGGGAAAAAGAAAAATGCTGTTTTTTTTTGTGTGTGTGGAAAAGAAAAAAAAAGTGTTTTTGGATTAAAAAAAAAAAAATAAATAAATAAAATAAAATGGGATGGAAGGAGGATAAGGAGCTGAAGGACAGGGAGGAGGAGTGTCATCTATTGGACAGACACAGGACCAGGACCATCTGTTCGACAACTGTCCCTTCCGCCAGTATGAGGAGGAGGAGGAGGAGGAGAAAGCTGCAGCAGCAACCACAGCAACAGCAGGAGGAGGTCGGGGATGACGGTTGGGAGATTTTTTTAAAGAACCTCGTGGTGGAGTTGTGCCCCGGCTGTGGGGCATAAGGGTACACGTTAGCCATCTGGCCATGCAATATGCAGAGGCAGAAGTAATGCCTGAGTGGGAGGAGCCCGTGCTTCCAGCACCCAGACGGGGGGACCATGAGTGTCCAGCTCCCAGACGGGGGGACCGTGAGCATCCAGCGCCCAGACGGGGGGACTGTGAGCGTCCAGCGCCCAGACGGGGGGACCGGGGGAATCCAAAGCCCAAGGGACTCTTGTTTCCACCTCCACCAGCAGAGGAAGAATGTCTGCTGTTTCCACCTCCACCAGCAGAGGAAGAATACTTGCTGTTTCCACCTCCACCAGCAGAGGAAGAATGCCTGCTGTCCCCGTCTCCACCAGCACGGGAAGAATGCCTGCTGGTTTCTCTCCCAGAGCGAGAGGGAGAGCCGTCCCAGTCCCCTGCATGTGAGGGAGAGCCGCCCCAGTCCCCTGCAAGTGAGGGAGAGCCACACCAGTCCCCTGCATGTGAGGGAGAGCCGCACCAGTCCCCTGAGCCGTGCCGCTCCAATCTCCTTTGCCAGGAGACTACACGCCGCTCCCACCTCCATCGCCAGGAGGCTATATGGTGCTCCCACCTCCACCGCTTCCACTGCCCGGAGCAGAGCAGCAGGAGCTGCCTCTGCCTTCGCCACCTCCAGCGGCAGGAGCATAGGAGCAGGAGCTGTCTCTGCCACCTCCACCGTCAGGAGCAGAGCAGCAGAAGCTGCCTCTGCCTCCTCCACCTGCAGGAATTGCCTCTGTCTCCGCCACCGGCAAGAGCAGAGCAGCAGGAGCTGCCTCTGTCTCCGCCACCTCCAGCGGCAGCAGCATAGGAGCAGGAGCTGTCTCTGCCACCTCCACCATCAGGAGCAGAGCTGCAGAAGCTACCTCTGCTTCCTCCACCGGCAGGAGCAGAGCAGCAGGAGCTTCCTCTGCCTCTGCCACCGGCAGGAACAGAGCAGCAGGAGCTGCCTCTGCCTCTGCCACCAGCAGGAGCAGAGCAGCAGGAACTGCCTATGTCTTCGCCACCGGCAGGAGCAGAGCAGCAGGAGCTGACTCTGTCTCTGCCACCTCCACCAGCAGAGGGTGAATGCCTGTTGGGTCCCTTTCCACCAGCAGAGGATGAATGCCTGCTGGTATCACTTCCCCCACCATCACAAGGAGAGGAGCTGGAGCTGCCTCTGCCTCCATCACCATCAGGGGGAGAGGAGGAGCAAGAACTGCCTCTCCCTTCACCAGAAGGACCAGGACGAGATGCTGGCGGTCCTCAGCAGCCCTTGCATAGGCTGCTGAGGGAAGTATGGTGGAAGAACCGCCCGGCTGCAGTGGCCGAGAAGAGGGACAAAACCTGCACCCTGCACCTCTTAGCCCAAGGATGCCTGCCTCGCTTCACCCAAGGATGCTTGCCTTACTTCGCCCAAGCATGCTTGCCTCGCTTCGCCCAAGGATGCCTGCCCCACTTCACCCAAGGATGCCTGCCTCGCTTCGCCCAAGGACAGGGATACATTTCTATTGACTCATTGCTCACTACATAAGCTAGCAAAATCATATTATTGGTTATCAATTGGCAAGGCTCTGAGCTGACAGTTGTTTATTGGAAGTATTTGCATTGCTTGCATTATGTTTACTGGAAACACAAGGTGCTGAGTGCCGAAAAAGAAATGCTTTAATATGTCTCGGGTTACTTTTGAAACCACAATGTTTGATACTACCATTGTATCTCTGCTCAAAGAGCTTAAACATGCAATGCTAGCAATCTCTCCTGTTTCATAAGCACTAGAAAATAGTTCAAATGAGATGCAGATAAGTGCAAGTTAAAGTGCATTAAAGGCAGAGTGCTATGTTGTCCAGAAGGGAAGAGTTGAGTTTTACAGGTGTTGTCTGAAGAGGTGTGTCTTGAGGAGATGCTGGAAGGTGATCAAGGACTGGGCAGTCCTGACATCCATATTAAGGTCATTCCACCACTGCGGGGCGAGGGAGGAGAAGGAGCTGGCTCTAGAGGCAGGGGAGTGTAGGAGGAAGACCTGAGCATCAACAGCATAGAAAATGGTATGATAAACCATAAGATGTGATGACGGGGCCCAGGGAGCGAGTGTAGAGAGAGAACAGGAGAGGACCCAAGACTGATCTTTGGGGACTCTTGTTGAGACAGGGTGAGTTGTGGAGGTTGGGCCACGCCAGGTTACCTAGTAGGTGCAGTTTATTGTATACTGTGTTGTTATTTAACAGTTTTCTATGATTAAATTTTGGCAAGAGTTACAGCAAAGATCATCAAATAAAAAGTGAGCTGCAGCAGTTATTCTTCAATATTCACCTCATCCAATGAATGTTCAAGTGATCCAACATGTTATAATTCTAAGATCTAAATGATTTACTTATTTAATGGAGTCTTTACACTTCCATTTTATTATTTCTCACACCCCTTGTATAAGTTTCTATAATAATAACAATAAAATATGATACATATGCAGTATAATTCATTGTAATAATATAAAGGTGTAAAATTATAGCTTAATAAGCTTTGCGTACTTCAAGGGCAGTTTGGTTGTGGGAGAAAGTACTCTGTGTTTGCATGGGGCAACATCCCTCATCAATTAGATGGGGTTGACATCGAAGAGAGAACAAGTAAATAAGTCATCATATCTCCTGACGACATGGCTGGGATGGCTGATTATGGAAGAGCACTGAAAGATAAAGTCAAGGAAACCCTGCAGCCCTGTTCAGTCCACAGTTCTTTGCCAAAAGAAAGTGCCGAAAGTCAAGCCTAGTAACATGGGACAGACTCAGAGAATAACTGGAAAGACAAGTCATATTAGCTAAAACACAGTGTCTTTTAAGACTTCTCTTGTGAGAAATAACCATACACAAATGTGTACTCAGGCTAGTAATTAGCAATCTGTTTGCCACCTTAAAGTCAATTTCTGCCACATAATCTGTTGTTTCAAAAGCTTTATTAGCTTAGTCCCTGAACACACATCATTCAAAATTTTATTAGTTTCACTCCTTAATGGAACCTATTATATGTTCAAGGTAACAATTATAGGTTCATTTATATAATAGGAAAGTACATAGAAACAGATCAATATAGTGCAAGCCTTAAAGCTGACATGTATTAAAGAATCAAAACAAAATCTTGATGCTTTCAAGCTTTACATAGGACTTAGTGACAGGGTAGATTTACAAAGCCTTTGTATAAGCAATGAAGTGTAGCCACTAATTACATCAATACAGTATTTTCATCATGAGATAAAGTCGAGTACACAGACGTGAACACTGTAATGAAGAAAAATGTAATAAATAGTCACCCAGGAATAATTTTTAGTGAAGTTAATAACTGACATATAGGTTCTTTACCAGTAGTTAATGACCCTTGCAATAATAGCTGTAGCAGGATAATTATTGCTTTTCACCATTCACCATAATTAGCCTACTAGATATAGTCATTTGTTGATTGGCACTTCATTTAGTAAACCAAAACGGTTTGTATGTATGTACTGCACACACATTGTCACCTGTCCACACAGATTTGGTTTAAATAATCACTTTTGCTGATAAATAAGTACAGGAATGCATATATTCAAATTTGGAAACTCAGATGACCAGAAACCTTTCAAAACCCTGAACACGTACAGTATTAGTTGGTTTTCCTTAAGTTTAATAACCTCCAAGGTATTATTTTGTAGGAATCAGACATCATTCACTCATTTTACACTATAGAGTCTTCAAAACAAATTACAATTATGGACCTGGACTATCTTATGCCTTCTATTTCTAAGAAAGCAGTATATGTTCTAATTAAAAAGTGTATTTCATCAAGCTTCTTCAGGTTTATGTAATCTACTCAAGCTCAAGCTTATTCAGTCAACATAGCCTAATTATCTGTGAATTAACATTGTGGAAGTATGAAGTGCAGCTTTGGCTGTTCTGACAGTATGAGCACAGACAGGCCTGTGGAATCTGAACATGCTGATATCAAAGTCACTGTGCTCCACTGTCTAATCACATTCTAACAACAATGTTAGTCTAGGTCTAGGTCATGGGTACTGTTCAATTAACTATGCTTACAGTTAGTATGCTCTATTTATTCTAATAGAACTAAGACAACTTTAAAATAGTGATCTGTCTTACATGTAACAGTTGAGAACACAAACTCCAAGAGTACTGGTAGCAAACGATGAGGGGTGGGGGGAGGGGCATCAACCCCTTATTCATCACACATTAAATGTAAGTAGAGTGGTTCTGAAAAATATAGCACTATACATCCCCATGTGTTGCTACAACTGTTTAAATAGTGTACCTGTAATGTTTCTTTTCATTGTTATCATCCTGTCACAAAGACGACTGCAATGGGTGATGTCAGACCAGAAACCAGGAACCAGGAAATAAACAACAGAGCGGTGGAGTTTGGTAAAGCTGAGCGATTGTTTTCGCTCAGCGTTTAATAATGAAACGGACAGAAAATAAAAGGTTCTAAAGACAAAACACACAGGACACGGCACTTTCACCAAAATAAAGAGACAAACAAAACGGACTACACAGACAAACATGGTGAGCTGATATTTAACTATTATTATTATTATTATTATTATTATTATTATTATTATTATTATTATTATTATTATTATTATAACCTCCGTCTCCAATCCCGTTCTCCACTCACCGAATACACAACCCCGAGTGAGTGAAAACATGTTGCTTTTATGCAGCTGTACCGAGACTTGATTGCTAATCAATCTTTCAATTGGAGTCGTGGTACAACTGCACATGAATTAATAAAGTGTAGTTCCCCATGCTCGCATATTATTACATTTTACCTGCACGTGAAGTGCTGTGCAATCCTCGTGCCTAAATACAAATATACATTTTAAACAACTCGTGTTCCACAGACCCATTTATATCCCGTGTACCAATGACTATACACCACCATTAACACACAACGTGCAACATATAACATTGAAATACATACAGGGGCAGACAACTTTTTACACTTCTGACTTTAAAACTCTTTTCAAAATGGCCGTTGGGATTTCAGCTCTGTCCTCTAAATCACTGCAGAAAGAGCAATTAAAACACATAACAAGTACTATAACATAACAACACCTTGGAGTCTGAACAGACATCAGAAGACAAGCAAGCTTGGGACTGTAATACTTGGCTGAAAGACTAAAAAAAAAGCACTTTGTCGGCTCAGACTGGGCACTCTTCTATCTGATCCAGAGCTCACACAGTGCACTAGCATAGAGGTGTATGACACTACGCTGTAGGTACTCTGTTAAATATCCCTGTGAGGCGAGAGTGTATTAAATGGAATGTTCAGACAGTAATTTATGTGTACAGAAATAAAATAATTTATTTTTATTATCTATACACAACAAAAGAATTAAATAACAAAAGAAAACAAAATGGTGTGAGGGAAGGAGTGCAGGGGTGAACTCCAAAACAGACCGTGATAACTCGTCTTTAATCGTCTTCGTGGCGAACCATACATAAACAAAAAAAGACAAAAGAAATGTTAGTGTTTTTTAAAAAAAATCCCACTGCACCAACCTAGTCTCTCCCTCCACCCGTTACTCCTCCTATTTTACTTTCGGACTCAACCCCGAACACAGTAGTATGTTCCCTTTAGTATGTAATGTCCCGCCTCTGTAGTCAGTGGAACACCAATCCCCAACTGACAAGTGTCCTTAGCCTTCACTTGACTCCAGTGGCTGGAATTTACATACTCGTACTTCCGCCCCTCACCAAGGTGCCGCCCCTCAAAAGATGACTTTTGCCATGGTCACGAGATCTTGGTAAGGGAAGTCCCGAGTTGGTTTGATGCCATCTACTGTCGGGAGGCTGAATCACAGACCAAAATCCCTTTGACTCATCACAATCCCAGTGAAATCTTCCAAAAAGGATCAAGGGTGCCAACGCCATGTGTCATGGATAAACCCCAATTCACCCATTCCCATTCCTACACCCTGAAGTAACAAGTGGACATTAGAATCTCAGTAGGCCCTACCTGTTAAAATACAGAATTTGGTGACATTGATTCACTGTGAAGTCTGCTCTCCAGGGCTATGTGGCCATTCCTCAATGATTACTGCCTCTTACTCAAATGGATATAATGATTTACTGTAACTGTTTTTGGTCTGGTCATATGCTTGTAGTCTGACTAAACAGGGCTTTTACTCATAAATTGCTACCTTTTCTAAGTCTATTGTTCCACTGTCATAGCTTTCATGCTATTAAAACGAAATACGTCAGCTGACACAATCTGTTAGCCTACTGTGGGAAAACACAGAGATTATTTGTGGAAAAGTTTTGAATGCACTTGAAAATAAAATAAATAGATTTCAATATTGCTATTTAAATCTATCTATATTGATATGTTTCAGACAGTTTGTAGGGTTGAAATTATATCATTCATATATATATATATATATATACACACACACAATTATGTCAGAGAAAACATCTTCACTGATTGTTTTTACAAAATATATTTCCGTGTGTATATTTATTTATACATTTATTGTAATTTCTCATTCTAAAAGCAACATTAATACTTTAGCTGCTATTGAAATGCAGGTTAGTTTACTATGTTTTTACCATCACTACATATGATATAAGAAATTTTATTGTTTTTGAAAAGTTTACAGTATATTATTATAATGTGGTATCCACACAATACAGAGAGCTTCTCGAAAACCCGAAGGCTGGGACTTCCGACCTAGACACACCAATGCTCCGCGTACGTACGAGGTGGGGGGGGGTGTGTGGGGGTGGGGTGGGGGGTGTTTCGGGGATCGGTGAAAAAGGCCCTATAGGATCCACCTGCCAATCATGGTGATGACATAGAGGATTTGGATTATTATTTGTACGAAAGAAACTGAACGGCGTCTCAAAGAAAACTGTCCGTCTCCCGTGTGCTTGATGAATTCCCCACACCCTCTCACACTGCTATAAATGTTCTCTTTGGTTTGTTTTGCTTTTTCTGGGGATTTCCCTAAAAATAGGCCAGGAACATTAAAAAATGTGTCACATGGCAGATTTAAAGGGGCAAAGGGTATACTTTACATTTCTGGTAATTGGTGTGGAATTACTGTGTTCTAGAGTTCTGGAGTTCAAGGACTTCAATGACACAATATGGCTTATGCTGAGTGCACAATTTATGGTCAAATAAAATACATTTTAAACTGAAACTAATAATAAATTGTGCCCCAACATTTCATGCTTCTAACATTAGTTTCAAAAGACAGACAATCTAGTTTCATAGGCCCTAATTGGAATAAATCATGGATTGTAAAATGGACTGTAAATCTCCCCAATTTATTGTGCCCAATTATTATCTGTATCCTCAGCTCACCGCTGGCAACCCCCTGTCGACTTGGGGAACGTAGTCTGGAGCATGCGTCCTCAGAAACGTGCTCCTGCCAATCTGTCATTTTTCACACTGTGGATCCACAGCAAGGTCAACAGACCAATGGTGCCAGGGGACAACACAGATCTGGTGGCTCCACTGCAGAACCACAGGCACCCTATTGGCCACAGGGGTCACTGATGTGTGGTGAGCCATTGATTCCCCTGCCAACATAAGCCCTCCCTACCCGGGCAGTGCTTGGCCAATTGTACACCAACTCTCTGTCATGGTCGGCTGTGACATAGCCTGGACTTGAACCTGCGATAGGCTATAGGGCACATCCTGCACTCCATGTGGATCGCCTTTGCTGGATGCGCCACTTGGAAGCCCCCTGATAAGGACATACTTGATACTGGTGCTAATCTGTGAAACCAGACGAGAGTTGTTTTGAAATTAACATTGTTATGGCACAGCATGTGTTAAAGGTACTCTAACTGGCCAGGAAAGGAACCATGGGAGTCTAATGTGTGCAGACCAAGATGGAGGAGAGTGCTACCCCAGTGGTACTAATTCTCTGAAAATTAACAATGTGCACTATGCAAAAAAATGAAAGGAGCAAACATTAAATATGGTAGAAATATGGCAGAAATGGGGCTCCCGAGTGGCACATCCAGTAAAGGTGCTCCATGTGGATGTGCCCTATAGCCTGGAGATAACAAGTTCAAATCCAGGGTATGTCACTGCCAACCATGACTGGGAGTTCCTCAGGGGTGGCACACAATTGGTCCAGCACCACCCCAGGAGAGAGGCCTAGGTCAGCTAGGGTGTTCTCAGCTCACCAGGCACCAGCAACCCCTGTGGTCTGGTCTGGCTTGCCTGTAAGCTGCCCAGAGCTGCATTGTCCTCCAACACTGTAGCTCTGGGTAGCTGCACAGTCAGTCTGCAGTGTATAAAAACAGGGGTGGTAGCAGTGAGCTGAGCCCAAAAATAACTGGACACAACTAAATTGGGGAGAAATAAATTGTTAAGGCATATGCCAGGCAGACCTTTTACATGGACTTCAATAAATTATGACAGCTGTTGTATTTTGCACCAACTGCTACCCTTTAAAAGCAGGTACAGTAGTTTCAACTTCAGGTTTGAATTTTGGATCATTAGTCAAGTGACTGCTCAAGGTGATAACATGGTTTGTTGTTCTTGGTTTGGGAACATGATTTATGACAATGCCAGGTGGTGGGAGATGAAGAGTTTTGACTGAAGTCCAGACTGCCAGAGCTGTTCAAATGCTGGGTTCTGGGGATACACAAAGACTTGTAGCGGTTCAATTCCGTGTGACCCTTTCTGTTGTTTCCAGGTTGTGAACACATGATCAAAACACAGGTTTGTAAACTAAACATAAGGGTTGTTTTCAAAGGTCTGTTTGCTAGCCAAGGATTCAAAGGTAGTTTAAAACTTCAAAGGTCCATCAGGCAGCATTCAGGCACTGTCAGATGTTTTTTTCTTTTTTTTTTCTCTGTTAACAGAAACCGTTTGACAATGTATGAATACTATAAAGCACACATTAAATGTCACAAACATGCAAAATTCGATCTTTTTTGTATAATGCCTTTATCTTAAACAAAAGTTGTTGTATTAAAAGCCACTACCAGATTGTTATACATAGCATCTCTTTATCAAGCAGCAGTATTGTTTCAATATGTACTGAATACCTAGTGTACAAGATGTAAGAGACATTTTATGGTAGAATACATAAGAAATATAAAATATATGCAAACAATAATAATTTAAATTTCGAAAACTGAGCACTGAGTAGGCTAAAGCACTCCACCTTTTTTTTTAAAAAATAGAAAACAGTTCCAAGGTCGCAGTACAGAGGCAGGCACCTCTGTAGTGCACAAGAAACGGGTTTCAGAAAGATAGAAGACAGAAAAAAAAAAAAAAAAAAACACAGAAACCTCTTGTTACTACAGTGCAAGATAATGCCTGGATTTCCATGAATTATCCTGGAGATTACAGAGGTCATGGAATGGTCAGCAAAAATTCTGGACCACAATCCCATTAGAACAGTTTTGGGATCTTCTAGGACATTGTGTAAGTCAGCATTGTAACCCCCAGCTATGTGTTGCACCGACTGAAGAATGTGACTGGATCCGCCAAACATCATCCGACATCTGATTAAAAACATTCCCCATCAATGCGAGGGAATCCCATACTTGATTCTTGACATTAATTTGGACCATTTTCAAACAACACCTTGATTTCCATTGGCCTCGTGTTCAGATGCGTGTCACTGATGTTATGGACTTCATGTATTTAAAGTAAAAGTCAAAGAGCGTGTAAAGAGAGATGAAACACTCAAATTTGATTCTTCTTAGTTGTGAAATGCTGAAATGTTGTAATGTTTGAAATGTTGCTCCTTTCATTTTGTTAGTAGTCTATTTGAGTCTGGTTGAACTACACAGGGGAAGTAGTAAATTAAAATTAAAATGATAATTTTATAACACTGAAGACTAACTTTTTAATGTCCTGTGTGTCAACAATTAGAACATCTTCAAATGCAAAGCATAGCTAGGTAGATGTCTTCTAATCAACGTCAATACATTCTGCAGATCATCTGAAAGATGTGAATTGGCAGACAATGTTAGTTTTTTTTTCCTTCCTTTTTATTTTTACCTGCTACAAAATGGAACCACTCCCTTTACCACTCTGAGCTGAGCCCCCAGCAGTGAGAGATTCAGATCTGGGAGTCAGCCATATCTATGGGATTTGGAGTTTGGATCACAGCCTGGCTGGCTGCGAGATAGAAGATCTCAACTTGTATTTGATTTGACATGAAGAAAATGTTCTCTTCATTCAACATGACAATTCAGAACGTTTTCAAATATCTAGAGGTTTCTGCTGCAGTTACTGTGTAGGGGATGATTTTTTGCTGAAACATATGCTACAATATTTTGATTTATATACTTTAACTGCTGATTTATTAACAATGATTCATTAAACAGTATTGGTTTGATTGGAGAAAATGACAATGGTCAACTAACTGGTTGTAACTTGTCAATAATTACATTTGAATTGCAACTCTTAAGATCTACTAATAGCATGCAATGACATTTATTAGCATAATATTATCCGAGTGAGATAATAAAAATATACATATTCTCTATAGAACAGGTGCTATTCAAAGTGCATTTAGCAGCATTGTCTTTCAGATTCCAGATTCTATAAAATACAAGCAAAGAACTGCAATCTTCTGCAGAAAAAATGTTGGACCAGTGATTGTACTGCTTGTAAGAAGGATTCTAAGACCTTTTTTTGAACTCTAAATAAATGATGGTAAAACCTGTATAATGTATAATTCTGGTCTGTACTGTATTTAATCTGTTGTTAAAAAAACAAAACAAAACAAAAAATAAAAATAATAGGTGCAGATGATCCTTTCTACTGTCTTCTCTGGAGTAGCCTCGCATTAGTGGTTCTGTCACAGAAATTGCAGGGGAGGGGAGCAATGGCTAAGTTTATTCCATATATGGCTTGGCCTATAGTTCAATGTTATTTGCTAAAATATTCCTCTGCAAACCACTAATATTAAGTAAATCAATGAAAAGCCAGTTGGGAGTATGTATATACGGTATAATATTTTCATTACTGAAAGAGAATAACTTGCTATTAATTCTATGTATTTTAGCCTGCTATATGGAAGGTCTGTGCTCAGTCCTCATGGGATGTTTTTAAATACATTGTTCTTTGATCAAAGTCAATGTTAATGTTTATAAATACCTCAGGCAAACCATTGTTTTCTAATATACAAGGCAGTATTTCCTGACCAAAAAGCCAGCTGTAAGCCTATAATCCAATACTTCCACCATAATCTTGTAATGCAACAGTTCATGTCATAAATTCACATATTAATTCAAGAGCACTGGCAGCCTTTTTCACAGGTTGCAAGTCACACCTAAGGTAGCCAAATGGCCTCTTCATACAGATGTAAAGGACAGCCTGTATGAGAAAGGGTTGTCGCTCCTGGGCAAAGCAATGTGAGCAGGCTGTCAGTGTAAAAACAACAACTGAACATACAAAAGAAAACAAGCTGGATTCTCTCTGCTGTTGGTTCAAATTATGTCAAGGTGGACATAAGAAGGAATAACCACATCAGACAGTACTGTCAGCATACAACAACCTTAAAAAACTTCAAATAATTACCAACAATAAGGCATTACTTTTTAAAGGTGTAGTGCTACTGTATAGCAGGGAAGGAGTTGAAATTGTGTGTGTCCGAATGGCCTGAGCTAATTGGAGGGGAAAGAAAAACATGAGAATGTGGTTAAGCTAAACTGGTTAATGGTAAGCTTGACTTCATGTATAAAAAAGAAGGAGCAGGGAGACATCTCCTCAGTTCAGCTCCTGTCTCAAGAGCAGCAGGTCATTTCTACTGTGTTAGCATAGGCGCGACTCAGTGGGTGCTTCAGATCTCAAGCACCCATGGGGAAAAATAAACAGGTGCTCAGCAACAACCCCACAACAGTGTTTGTTTTATGAAATAAAAGTGATTCATGATCTGTCATGTTAAAAATGTTGCCCTGAAGTCAAACTTTAAAAAACGGCTAAAATTAAAAGGGTACACCCCGTCCCTATGTGTATTTTGTTTCTTTCGTGTTTGTGTTGTTATTATTTTAAATGTATGTATGCATTTATGCACAGAGTGTTTTAGGTCGACAGGGAAGGATTGATTGCATTCCCTGCCAAAGCAGTTCACGTGCAGACTGACTGAATAAATTTAACAAGCAATCAAACCCAGGCACAGCTGCATAAAAGAGGCACGGATCGCTCGCTCATGACATGCCCGCATAGTGCAAATACATTTCTGTCCATACCGGATGGGTTCACTTCTATCAAACTGCAGTGTGAACTATTGTAGCTGTTAAAAAGGAAACATGTCCCAATATCTAGTGTCCATGATGTCATCACATTTCTAAAAACTGAAGAAAATTAGTACTTGTGGAATATGCTACCTGAGTACAGTTCAACGTTGCATATCCGACCCCCTGTGGACTGGGGTATAGGTGGATATGTGAAAAAGTCGGATTTGCGAACATCTATAGAAAATGCACTTACACATCCATAAATAGGTTAGTGAACAAAAACAACACACAAACTGCTTTAAACATTGGGTGTTGTTTTTAAAAGTAAGCAAACGTAAACAAGATTAATTAGGCTACGAATCCAGTGTTGCTATGCAGTTTGCTGTAAGCCATCTCCACGCAAAGCTTTAAAAAATATATATATATATATACAAAACAAACGGTAAATGTACAGTAACCTGCAACTGAAAGCTTCTTTCTTAACTCTAGAAGTCCCTGCCTCCCTGGTTCTTCTTTCTTAATATCTCTGTCACGGTACGTGTTGCGTTTATAAAGCTTGCTTTGTTTAATTCAAATGCATTTAAAAGCTACAACAATAATGACAATATCTACAAGTGTGCACTACATCATATAAACACATTGCACAAAAAAAAAAAAAGCTTTCCCGACTGGTGTATTAAAACATCACTGCTGCACGCAGCTCACTGACATACACACACAGCCCACCTCTCTTAAAGGGGAATGCACCAAAAGGTTGATTGCTATAACCATTTCTTTCCATTTTCGTTTGCTGCCAATGCCATTACTCTTGTAGCCTACTTTTAATATGTATTTATTTATTTAGCAAGGCAGTTATGTGACGGTCAGATATGCAACATTCCACTGTACTGCAAATGTTTAAGAATCCTTCAGACTGCGACCATTTCATCTTGAGTTGCAGAATGCTCATTCTCCAGCCTCAGAAGACTTAGGTCATCAATGGGACAGACAAGACTGAATCATGTTGCTATCCATAATGTTCACCAAGACCTTTCCAGAGATCTTGAAATAAATAAGACTGCAAACAATTTCATCCAGAGGGCTACAGTGAGACGCAATGTCTTTAAACTGGGACATTAGTGAATAGCGTGTGTGAACCTGAGTACATTCGTTATTGTAGTATTGTAGTTATTTAATCTGTGACCCCTAACACTACAAACCAGCCTCCCAGGGGCACGACACATTTCAAATCACCCACTGGCAGAAACAAAAGCTGGTGCTGAGCGTCATAGTCTTAGCTTGGGTGAGTATTGATTATTGGCATGCTTTTTGCTTTGTAAAGCCTGTGTGAGACAACTTTTGTTTATTTTGTTGTTATTTTTTTGTAAATAACATTGTGCTACTAGGTGCTTAACTGCATCTCTTTTTTATTTGTATTTGTTATTTTCTGAGCTATGACAAAGCTTGACAATTCATAGTCTCCTACTGCTGCAAAATATAAGTATCAGGAACATGCATGTTTTGCTCACAGTTATGTTTGGCAAGTAGGTTTCAAGATGGGAGGAAGCTGCCAACTCTGTCTCGGCTTTTGGTTAGCAGCAGTGGGGTTAATGGGGCAACAGAGGAGCCTGAGAAAAAGCTATAAGCACAGCAGTGCTCCTGGATTTAAATTAGCTTTCACACAGCATGAAAGAGCATCTGCACTAATGAAAAAAGGTCAGCAAAACACACATACACATGCCTATTACATTCTTAGATTTTTCTATGCCAGATCTACCAATCATACAGGTGCGATAGGGCCTCTATATTATTACATTGTATCGAAACACCCATTATAAACACAACATTTGAGATATGAATAACTCAGATTTAAAAGCAGTTAGAAGCATGAAATTCGGTAAACATGGAGCCATCCAGATTGTCTCTTTAACTTGAAAAGGGTTTAACTCTCCATTTTGTACTTTGATTTAAAGGGGCTGCCTACAAATCTGCTAAATTCCTGTTTCAGACCGTTTTTTTTTTTGGGCCACCCATAGCTCAGAAATGGCAGTGTATATAAACATCAGCACAGACACAGTCCACAAACAGGAATCAATGTAATCCGGGCATGTCGTTCAAATCAACAGCACCCAAATTAGAACACTGTATTATGAAAAGTCCAACACCCAATGGACCCTGCCAATCATCTGTACAGGTGTGTCTGTTAATGTACATTTTACATAATTCAAGAGAAGGATATAAAATAATAAAATAATGTATTAAACCTAATGCTTTATTACTAACAGTCACATTGACGAATACTTACTGATCATGTAAGGGCCTGCAGTCTGCTGAACCATGTGGACTTTTGATTTTGGCTACTGACGAGTTTAAATATTTTTTATAGTACAAAACTTACAGTACACACTTCTTAATTTCTGTGTGTCAAACCTTTCACCTGTCATTCTAAAACAAACTCAGCACATCTATTTAAATGTAAATGCATTCAATTTCGCGAATGCTGTGTGCATTTAATGTATGAACAACAGCTGCGACCATTTTGCGCAGTCAAAAGGGCTGTGACACAACGCATCCCGTACAGCAAATAGCTGTCTGAGCCTGACGTATCGCATTCATGTGTGACAGTATCAACCAGACATTAGAGTTTTCCACGATTCTGAAACAAACAGCATGTTAAAGAAAACCTCTGTAAGTTGGTTATCTTCTGTTCTCCGATGCATTTGTTCTCATGTCTTTTTCGAAAACAGCTCAATCACATTTTTTGTTATTTTAGCTGTCACCCATTTACATGCTTGCTTGCTCAGTTACCTCATTCGTTGACCTACATAGCTACATGTAAATGCTGAATGCAAACACAACCAAACAATTTACAGATACTCGCAGATTCAGTGCATAACATACTGCATTTCTTTTAAAGGAAATAAAGGAAGCGCCTAATCAAATGTGTTTTTCTATCCATTTCCGAGATTTCATGGACTTTATTCAAATTCGCGATTTTCATGATTTCTGTGACCTCCATGACAAAATCATAGCCTTAGTTATGGGTGATTCAACTCTAATTTCCTTACACTTAAATGCAATAACTACTGATAGAAAGCTGTCATACAAGACCCACGAAACACAATATGTTTTTTTTTCACTATTTTGCGTACATTACTCCAACCGGAAGTTGAAACTAATGTGATGTCAGTTTAAGTTTTAACAAAGGTTTTGGGTACCCAGGCAATTTACCAACAAATTATAAATTCACTTTGTGCAAGAACCCCATCTGACAGTCTGTAACAAAAACAACTCTATTGAGTGGTGGTAGGAAAAATAAGCATTACTCAAGTCAAAGTGAAAACAAAATCTAAATAATCTACCACAGATGACACATTTTAAAGTGACAGTATACTAGAATGATGCTGTCCATCTGCTCAACTCCCTTGTCACTGAGTAAATTGTGATTTCCATAAAGTATCTTTATATCAACATTTTCTGGGGCTTTATCGACTATACTCAAGTAGTATTTTGGTTTGAAATATTTTCTTTTAAGCAGATTACTGCCGTGGTATATGGTGGTAACATCAAAATAATCTCTACAAGCGAATGCCTCATGCTAGTTACATTTTAGGCTGACAATCAGTCTTGTAAATACAAATATGAGTCTGCAAAGCCATGATAACTTTATGCCATCTGAGTACCAAATACTCCATGGGATATTGTCCCATATGGACAATTCTGATCAATGTGCTCCATATCAAAGTTCATTTTCATCAGCTAGTTTTTCTTGCTGATGAATGGATTCTGCTAAGGTGCTCCTCCAGTCACTTCAATGTCAAGTAGCCCATTTCTCAGTCTATGGATTTATAGCTTCCCCTATTTCCTTTCAACCTTTAACTTTCTTCACTGCACTTTTCATTTTCTATAGTTTCGCAAGCACTTTCTAGATTGACCTTTCCATAGCTTATACTTTGAATTAAGAGAATAAAACAACAACAACAACAACAACAAAAACACTTTGATTTTCAGGTAAATTACAAGCGTTTAGGTGTTGGTTGTTACTGAAACCCAAATGATTAAAAAAACACCTAAACGACTTTAATTAAACACAGCTTATTATCTTTCATTGTTTAGGACTGATAAATAATGGAATTCAAATTAATAGAACACTTGTAGCTTTACCCTATCCAGTGTTTGAGTGGATTTTTTTTTATTTTTCATTATTCTGCTACTGTTCTCAAATAAGACTAATTTACAAAGACACACATGTAAAGTTGAAAATAATTATGTTTCCTGAATTCATATAATGTCAGAGATTAGAATCACTACAAAAAGTATTTTTATTACCATAATTTTAGCACAATAATATGAACACAGATATTAGGAGACTGAGATTAAAACCTAGTATATCTCACTGACCTATGGATGCAGTCTGGAGCTTACATCATATAAATAACAGCTGGTTACTTAGACAAACATAAACACTTCTTGTTGCATATAAAAAGTAATCTATATTGTGGTGAGGTCAAGCAATGTCGGTCTCAGGGTGGCTAAAACGTTTCTAGCATAAAGTGTGGCAACAACAATTTTCTGGAAAAATGATCTTTCCCAGCAGCCTATAGGGCTGGAAGGCATTCAGCCTACGAATTGGAAACACCTGAATTTACTTGTTTAATAGCATGTCAATTAATTGTTAGTTGATTGTTAAAATGATTAACCTTTGTATTTAAGTTCTCAGTTGTCCTCAAACAGTGTGGGAGGAGCAAGAAAGGAAAAAACAGATTAGTCGTGACAGCTTCACTGATTACATCTTGATCTACAAGTTGTTAATAACATTAAGTCCTTTGTTGTGTTTTTTAGTAGAATGCCGAGTAAATGTTAATCTTCAGTCATTATAAATGTGTTTGGTATTTCTGTTATTTGTGACCATCCAAAATAAAAAGGCTCACATGGTTAGTTCCATTTTTTGCTCATGCCGCACATAAATTAATATTCATGAGGTTGGGGGAGTTTCTTTAGATAAGCTTGGAAAGAATTACTTAAAGGTACAGTATGTACTTGAATCAGTGGAATAGCTGGTGCAACTGCACAGGGGCCCACACACTCAGAGGTCTCTGTAGGATCAGGTTTGAAAAAAAAACATTTTTTTTACAGTGACAATGTATTTTGTTACTATTCATATCATTACAGCTACCGGTGCCAGTAACTGTGTCTTAGGAGTAGTGGGCCACAGTGAAGTCCTGCACCGAGGCCTATCTGTCTCATTCCCTGCCACTGACTTGAATGTAAATTTAGGCAGGTGCTTAAACGGAAGGTTTGAAATCTAGTGCTTTTCACATTCTGCATAAAATAAAATTATGAAAATAACCCAATAGCCACCTCACCAAATATGTAACTAGAGTTGGGCAAATGGGACAGCATCTGATATTTACATCTTCAGTATACCACAACAGGTGTTTTTATAGCAACGCCACCACCAATCTTTTGCTGCATCAATAGCAATTCTTAGAGCTTCTTAATTATATTTCAATAAAATAATGAAGATCTGCACAATTTACAAGAGGTAATTTGTTCATAAACCCATAGCATTAACTGTTTTTCTACCTGCACTGCAGTGCTGGTACATCTGTGGGAAGACAAGCATCACAAACAAGCAGAGATCAGATGTTATAGAATCAGGAAACACAAGAGGTCAGAAGCTGTGCTGTACAAACAAAACCTCCCTTATAAACCTGAGCATATAAGGAGTGTGGATAAGCTCAACTATATTAGTGCATGCTGGTTTTAAATCTTAATAGTCACCTTTTCATTAAGTATATTATCACCAGCATTTCAACATTGAATCCCACAACCAGTATTATTGCATCCATTTACTCCATTTATCTCTAAATTACTTTTAATGTCTGGTATCTGTCTATTAAATTCACACTATTAAATTCACACTATCTTGTAAGACAACAATATCTCTTGCTCAAAAACCCACATTGTGTAATTAGTGTGACGAAATGCAAGCTTCAGTTGTATTACAAATCATTTTATTGATTAGTATGCAGCATTTTAATTAGCCCCCACAGCTAAAGAAGCATAAGTGCCTGCAACCCACGTGGTAAAGTTTAGCAGCAAGCAATTTAAAAGCCGCTGTGTTGAATTTGTCAAATTCAATACACTCTTTACATCATCTCTTAGCATGGTGTGCATGTACAGGCATTTTTTTTTCACTCCCTACAGGAGCCTTTTAAATAGCTGAGGAAAAGGCATATTAGTCTTAAAAGGGATACAAGTAGACCATTCCTCTACAGCATTGTATTCTTTCATTTATAGGGTTATAATCTGGAGGATATACAACAAATGGTACAGACTATCAACAACAGACTATCAGAATATCCCTGGGGTTGCAAGTATTATCTTTTTAAAAATAATTAAAATTCAAACACATATAAAAGCATAAGGACTGGCGACAAAAATATGCAGGGTTTGAACCCAAGCTTGGCCACTGACCTACTGCTGTGTTTTGTAACCTTAACCTTAATTAACTGTCATGATGGTAGCAGTAGCAAGAGTAAAGGTATAGTCACCAGGAAGAGGATAGCATCTCCCTCAGCACCAAAACCTACAGAGATCAGTACGGGTTTACAGTACGATACAGTACAGGTTTATACAGTCAGCACTCACATATCCCACCCTATAAAATTTTTACTTCAGTGACGGTTAAACTCGCATGATGCATATCTGATTATTTCATTTTGGCCCGTTCCATCCCTTGTCCGTTTTTCAGGGAACACAAAAAAGATACAATATCAAAAATACATCTGAAAGTACTGTGTTTTAAAATAAGTAAGCTTCCATTAGATGTACTGTATTGGTGCTGTTGGTACAGAACTATATTTTCAACAAAAGTAGTAACAATATGAGAACAGAACAATGTGATTCTGAAAATGTCACTTGCCAAAACTAAATAGACAACACGTTGATTGTAATACAGTGCATACTTTTAAATCCATACGCATTGTAGCAGTATGTAAAATTTCCCATTAACGACCTAACAGAAAAATGAAATCTAAATGTTATCCATGCACAGAACTGTGTAAACCGTAAAAGGCAATGCAATTTAGCAAAACGATGTTAGAGATGTACGACTGGGTTGTCACAAGCACATGTTTGGGATGTGATGAGCTCACCAGGTGAGATGGGGTAATTTGGGAAAGTTAGAATGCAAAGATAGGGAAATTGCTACAAGGGTTCAGATATCCTGTAGACACCAGATAACTGACTTAGTAAAACACACTTGTGATGCTCAGGGCTGGATTCAAGATCCTGTAGTGGCTTTTAAGGAGCCTTGAGTGCAGAGCCGGAAAAATATTTCCAATCCTGCTGCGAGCACTCCGATATCATTGACGCAAACTGGATACTGTGTTAAGGGCAATAATAATATTGTAAAAACTCTGCATTCATTTAAATTACATTGAGGCTGCTGTAAGCATAACTATTATTGAAGAAATCTGTGTTTGTGTAAACGAGAGACTTATTGAAACTAAAACACCGGCCTAATTTAATAACCTTGATGGGGCTTCTTGGAATATGCATGTAGCTGAGGTTCTTATCAGCAGCTGCAACTTAGAACAGGACAGCTTCTCGCTTTTTACTCTTATCTTATAGGAGTTCCAGAATTCTTATGGTACCAGAAAAAAAATAAAATAAATTAACCACCAATTCAGAACTCACTGACACAACAGATGTTCTAATTCAAGGGCCTCTGGTACAGGAATATATATGATTAGTTTTAGAGAAGATGTCATATATCCTAGTCTCAGAAAAATGGGGGAAAAGCCTGGTATTGCATATTATTTGTTTTAGGAGTAGCCTGGCACTAGAAAGTATATTATTAGTTTCAGAGATAGACTGTCTAACAGAGCAGGTGTTTACATTTAACTAAGCCTTCTGATGCAACTAAGTAGAGAAAAAGTCCTTTAAATATGGGAACAAAATTACAATTAAGTATCAGTTGAGTTTTGTAATACAGACTTAACTGATCCATCTTTTGAGGTCCTCTCTGTGGAGCT
Source organism: Polyodon spathula (assembly GCF_017654505.1). Classification (NCBI taxonomy): domain Eukaryota; kingdom Metazoa; phylum Chordata; class Actinopteri; order Acipenseriformes; family Polyodontidae; genus Polyodon; species Polyodon spathula. The sequence continues at coordinate 12,184,768 of NC_054542.1, read as the reverse complement.
GACTACTGGCCTAGAGTATGGATGACTGTCCTTTCTTTGTTCTTTTTTATATTTTAAGATATACTTCTCTGTAGGAAAGTCGGCATAATCTTGGAATTTATATCTCACCTATATTGAAGCATGATACTAGAGGATAGGTTTATTATTAGCTTTAGAGATATAATTATATTGTATGCATTAGTATAATTGTGTGCCTTGGACTGTCTGAGGTGGGTAATGTAACCATATTGTCTCCGATCACTCAACCCAATTAAGTGTTAATAAACCAAAGGAGTGAATATATATACTCTGATTCAACACTTTGAATGCCTGAGTCTGTGTGATTATTCTTGATTAACTGTTGTCTGGGTATGTGAAAAACTGTTGCACTATAGGAGTTTATTCAATCTTATTTGCCCTCCTGTTTGCCTTGTCTTATTCTACTAAACCAGTGGTTCCTAACCTGGTTCTCCCTAGGGGTCCGTGAGGCCATCAGAGAGGGTCCATGGGAAAACAAAATAAACATAGCTTCCTCGCACCTGCAAGTCCCCAATTTCACAATGCAAAACATCTTCGGCAGAAGGTAACTACTTTGCACACATTGTGTAAAGCCTGGTGGCAAAATCACGTTACAACTTGCCTCACATTAGAAGCAATCCCATGTGGTTTGCCCTGCTAGTGGGAAGCCAATGAAAATGAAGCAAGTGGCAGTGGAGTAAAAAGGTGGCTCGTCAGCCGAGGCAAGTGAAGCATGGCCTCTCTAAGAATTCCCAAAGGATAAAAAAAAAAACATTTTGCACGTTCTTTTTAGTTAATTAAGTAGTAATTAGTACATGGTGGTCCGTGACATTTTTGGAGGTTCAAACGGGGTTCACACACTAAAAAATGTTGGGAACCACTGTAATAGAGAATTAAAGAAGTGCACGACTGTGACACACCCAACAAGCACCTCTTGAAAGAAGATTTGCGCTTATCAAAACAGTGGAACGTTTACCAAAACCAACACAAAAATTAAAACCTAAAAGGCAAACTGTTTCATACATTCTGAAAAGAAAATATGCCTCTTAAAGGCAACACAGAGAAAAAACAGAATGCTAGCAGAAAGTGCCTGTATCCAGGAACGAACAAGTGAACGTCTTTCTGTAGGAATGGTTCAAACAAGTATGTGCTCATAACAAGTAAAGATTTGTTGATGCATTGCTGTGTTTAAAGTTGTATGAGGCATTATTGTGTTTACTGTACAGGCTTTACTATAGTAAATTCAACAGATTTAAAGATTTCTTGTCAGAATGTTGACAATAGCCCTAACAACTAAGCTTGCAGGCCAAAACTGACCAGGAGTACAACACTGGAACGTCAAGAGATAAAGCAAGCTTGAGAGTTACTTATACTTTGTATAGTTCATTACACCTGGATCATCACAGAGGTTCATCACAAACGTACAGGCTCTTTCTTAGAAGCAGACAACCTATATGTTGTTTAAGATTTCAAAGAATATGGTGTCTGTCATGCAAAATAGTGTTGTACAGATCCAGCAGACACAAGAATATATAATTCAATAGCAGTGTACAGATCACTTTTTTGTTCATGATCACATATAAAAAACACATATTTATTCATCTTTCTCCACACCTCCAGCAGACACAAGAACATATAATTCAAAAGTACCACGAGATTGACTAGTTTTTTCATTTTTCCACTTGCATGTCCATTAAGGATGTTTCTCCCAGGTTCGTCAATATGGTTTCAGCAGAAAAAACTTGAAGTCCACTTACCTGAGGAAACAAACAAAAAAACAGAAAAAACTGATTATAAAACACACTCATATTACTAAAGATTGGCATTTTTATGCTTTTGTCAGCAGTGGACTTAACTTAGGTACATAACAGCCAAACACTGAACATTTTTCAGTTAAAGCCTTTGGTGACTGTACAGTTGCTCTCAGGTTGCATTTTTTCAGGTTCTTTGCTGTTTCAGTTATAACTTAGCAGCTGCAATGCAAGACAAGGCTGTCAACCCAGGAATTGTAATTGTAATACATCTCATAAAGTTGCTTATAATTGATTATTTTATGCAAGTTTAGGAGTTAGATCATGAAGTACATTCACTGTATGTATATAAAAAATGTAAGGATCACATATTTAAGAAAGGACAGGCATATCTCTAAATCCAATACATTGTGCTAAAGAATGATCTTACCAAATTTTACCAGATTTGGATAAGCAATTAAAATAAATAAATAAATAAATAAATAAAAATAAAAATCTGGGATGGATGGACTGATCAACCTTCATAAATCAACAGTAACATAAAAATGTAAGTACATTGGATTGAGTGGCATATCCAGACAGACAAAGACTGTAAAATCTTCAAGGTCCCAGAATAAGGTATTTGATCAAATCAACCTTTTAGTGAAGTAGCCAATTGTTTCAACAGTATATAACCCAACAGAACTACAGCAACCGAGTAAGCTTTTAATATATATTTTTTGCAATAATTTGTAAAACAGGCAAGTGTTTTGCCTAGTTTACAAACTATGTAGCTTATACTGATAATTTTGCAAGCAGGAAAAGGGGTTCTAAGCAAATGTGTCTTTATTACACAGAACAGAAAAAACTTTTGACTTTTGCAAAACAGAAAATGGTCCTGCTGAAAATGCCTTTTTTAACAAAGGCATAACCAAATATGTTAGCCATTTTAATTATTTCAGTGTATTTACAGAGGGGTATACATTGAGATGTAGATCTCATTAACAAGCAGGCCCCCAAGGCAGGCAGCTGCATTGCCTAACATTATACATTTATTTGAGAAAAATTACTGAGACAGCAAGTATACTAACAGTTTACATTAAATACAACTACAACTAAAATAACTTAAATCCTACTGATGAAGATTTTATTTTAGAGCTAAAGATATTTTTTCGCACATTTTAGAAAGCAGCTTCTGTAAGTGTAAAGAAAACACATTTCGATGAAAATGTAAAACACATTTAGTAAATATGCAATTCCCAATATTTTTTAATCAGTTTAGTGAGCTAAAGTATGAAAGTAGTAACATGAATTTATTTGACTCTCAAAACTGTGGCAAGTAATGTTTTAAGGAGACATGTCTCTTTGCAAAAAATACCTTGAACTGCAAAGAAGATGAATGAAGAATGTATTCAACAAGTAGACACAAAAGACTAATATTATAATGTGTGAATTTATAAATACATATATAACAGCAACAGAATTAGGGCCTTGGGAAATTCAGTGGAAAATTCAGTGAGGACTGCTCATCGGTAATGTTATAGCAGGGATCCTAGTTTATCCTACTGAATAACAGTTAACACAGGAAGTATTTACTGGTACACTTTTAAATTCTAAGGAAGTTAAACCTCACCAGTTCCACAAATCAATAATAAAAACAAACTTACCATTTTAATTTAAACACTACAAATACTTATATTCAGTAAACCCCAAAATAGTATTCATATTAGTTTATCACTGAGTTAGTCTTTGTCATCTGGATGGATTTTGCCAAACTTATTGACCCGATCTCAGGGGTGATTTTTTTTTTAATCATTGTCAGCATCTCAAACAGCTTGTTCAGTAGTAACAACACACTGGATACTGAAGTAAACGGCAGCTACGTTTCAACATGAAAGTGACGGCGTGCCTCGTTCAACTTTGACCTCTGTACACCAGAAGCAGTTTTATTTTTACGCACATTCAAAGACAAATTACCTGTGTTGATGACTATATATAATAAGTGCATTGGTTTGTTTATCAAACAAACAGAAAAAGCCTTGCATGTTTTTTGCCCCATACCAAATGTAAAACAAAAAATTATCCAACGGCACAGAGACAATCCACGTTTTTCCGTTATTCCAAAGCAAATGGATTCAAATGGATTATCACCAGTAATTAAACTACCAAACCACATTAGTAGCAAATCTCAGTATGACATGACTGAGTCAGCAGACTGATTTCATGAAGGGAGTTTTTTTTTCTTTTAATCACCATCATCATTTAATAGATTGAATTACAGGTGCACTCCACTTATAACACACTCCAAGGGACAATGGAAATCAGTACATTATAAACAAAGTACATTGTAAACACAATTCAAAATGCTGTATGTAACTGCGAACATGGCTACCTTAAATGTTTCCTCACTGTAGACATGTCATAAATGTTAAAAAATGTTTGTATACAAGAAAGGTTAACTGCCAAACACTCCCCTGTGGGCCGTACAATATAATAAGTAGTACCATTTTACTAATTTATATTTTTGTTCAACATAATTAAAATTGTATATGTTATATGTTTAAACTGTGCAACGACTTGTGCCAACAAAAAGTAAACAGCAATTGTTTTCCTGTCTGACATCACAAATACCACGGTGACTGTCATTTACTGTCCCGAATGTACCTTATTTGCTCAAAATATCTACCTGTGAAACAGGAAAACTGTACGTATTAAATGGTACATACCGAGTCCATTTTAACCCGAGTAAATCCCCATTTAAGCCCATGTTGTTTGGCAGGGACATGCCTCCTCAATACGTTGTAAACGGAACTCATTATAAGGAAATTTTATACAGGTTTGATTGTATATTTTTATAAATAGTTCAGTAAAAAAAGTTTACTGTATAGGTGAACCCAGAAGGGTATAGAATAAATGTCAATCTTTTAGTCAAGCCTCACAGAAAGATTTTTTTTTCTATTTTTCAATTTTTTTTTTTTTTCACTAAAACCGCTAACCTAAATTTTACACTATCCTAAAGTTACCTTAAGTAAGGCATTGGGGTCTGTTATTCTAATAAGATCCTTTATTTTGGTTCTACAGACATTTGAAGGTACTGTATAGGACTGAATTACAGGTGGCGGTTTATAGCAGACTCAGATGGAGCATTTTTATATTCAAGAAACCACTGTAATCTTCAGGGCTGGCTACAGAGCTGAGTAGAGCAATGGTAGACAGTATTTATGGCAAAGCACAAGGCAACTCAAGTTTTTCTGCTCCCAGAAGATGTTGTTTTCATATGAAGCAATAATCCAGAAAGGTATAGGTGAATACAGGGTGAATAAAAAAACAGTTTGCTGTAGGCAGTTAAAGTTTTAATGAGTTTACAGTTCCCTTGTGATATGTGTGTAATAGAAGTAATACGAGTTAATCATTCAAAACTAGTTTTAGACAAGTGCCTTTAATACAGAAATGAATTTACTGTAAAGAGTGTAGTATTCAAACTGACAGGACCCTCATACTGGGGATAACGTTAAGCCAAAAGCTAAAATATTTATTGCCTTTAGTGTATTGATTTTACTCATATTCATATGTTACTAAAGATTCTAAGGTTTGAAAGCAACGTACATTGTTAAAATATTTGGAAGCAATGCAATCTAATAACTAATAAGAGGCAACAGCTTGTTAGTGAGAAAGTAGGAAACAGAGGGACCTGTCAAGTAAACACAATGGCAAATTTTCTAAAAGGAATAAAAAAAAAACATTTCACTTTGTATGTGTTTTTCAATATGATCTGATGGGAAGTATTTAATCTGAAAGAGCTGTATGCATGTTGCTTCTAAATATGCCCAGATTTGTAACCTCTCAAATAATTTCCTTAATTGATTTTTTGGGGGTTTGTATCATTTGATTTACACAACATGCCTACCACTTTGAAGATGCAAAATATTTTTTATTGTGAAACAAACAAGAAATAAGACAAAAAAACAGAAAACTTGAGCATGCATAAGTATTCACCCCCCCAAAGTCAAAATTTTGTAGAGCCACTTTTTTCAGCAATTACAGCTGCAAGTCTCTTGGGGTATGTATCTATAAGCTTGGCACATCTAGCCACTGGGATTTTTGCCCATTCTTCAAGGTAAAACTGCTCCAGCTCCTTCAAGTTGGATGGGTTCTGCTGGTGTACAGCAATCTTTAAGTCATACCACAGATTCTCAATTGGATTGAGGTCTGCGCTTTGACTAGGCCATTCCAAGACATTTAAATGTTTCCCCTTAAACCACTCGAGTGCTGCTTTAGCAGTATGCTTAGGGTCATTGTCCTGCTGGAAGGTGAACCTCCGTCCCACTCTCAAATTTCTGGAAGACTGAAACAGGTTTCCCTCAAGAATTTCCCTGTATTTAGCGCCATCCATCATTCCTTCAATTCTGACCAGTTTCCCAGTCCCTGCCGATGGTGTTCTCGGGGTGATGAGAGGTGTTGGGTTTGCGCCAGACATAGCGTTTTCCTTGATGGCCAAAAAGCTCAATTTTAGTCTCATCTGACCAGAGTACCTTCTTCCATATGTTTGGGGAGTCTCTTAACCTTTGTTAAATCACCAGACAGCGAAACACATACCCAGATCTGTCGCTTTTGGGCCAGCACAAGCCGGAATTTACCAAGGACAGAATATATTTTACAGTTAGCACAGGAACTTCGCAAGAAGTATTTGGAACAGAGGGAGACTGCCAAGCGTGTACCCACAGCTGAAGCTGGCAACCCCGCTGAGAGCCACAAAAGACGCCAAAGCCAGGTTGGCAAGTGCAACAAAAACAAAATTTAGGACACATGTGAAAGGCATTGTAGAAAGTGCACTGCACATGTGGAGAAGTGCATTATCTGTGTTGATTGTGAACACCCTTACACTCAAGATAAAGGAATATTATTTTGTCTATAAAAGCAAAAAAAAAAGAAAAATGACTTTTTTATAACTTGTTGTACTGCTGTAAAAAGTTTTGTTCTAAGTTTATCTACATTGCTCAGTTGCTTCTGTGCATCTGATAATAAACCGATTTATGTTGCATTGCTTTGATTTTTAAAATAAATGTTCATATATATTATGTTTTGGCTGTTCAGATGTTTATGTGATGCAGAGCCGTAACTAGGGGTGAGCAAGCGGGGCAGCCACCCAGGGCATAAAACCATGGGGGCCGGAAAAATTTCTTGAGTAATAATTTTGTTCTGTGGTTCTCAATATTTTCACTTTTAGGCTGTCAGCGCCCCCCTACATAGTGTGAAGATCACATGTGCCTCTGCACTAGCTACTTCCTTAGCAACGGCCTTAACGACCACAAAACTGGTTCTACACAAACCAACACCATGGCGTTGCCAGTTCATTATTATTATGGTATATCTGTGTCATTCACTTCCCCTGCGGTGTGCATTGCTTATTTATTTATTCGCTCCTGCAGCCTTTAGGACCAGCACTACTATAAACGTAATGAAATGTAAAGGAGGTACCTACTCAATAAAGGTAAACCAAAACATTACGATAGGATAGAAAACAAGTAAGAAATTAATTTATAAGAAAATGCAAATAGATAAATGGCCCTTAAAATTCACCATCCTGAACTACAAGATGTTAAATATGGTACTAGTATTTATTTATTGGAATAAAATTCAGAGCAAACGATGAGACCTCCCCCCCCTTCTCCCCACCGCATTTGCTGGTTTTTAAAAGCACCATTATAAAACAAGTTTATTTGATAAATATGCAGCTCTTACAATGCGTTAAAATACAAAAACACAAAATCCGGTCATTATTTTTAATTCCCCCTTTTTTTTTTTTTTTTAAATAGCATACACACATGAATGGAACATGCTAAATTCTAAATTGGTTTAGGTCTTTAAGGAAATGAGAGTTTAATTTATGCTAACTATACAGATGGAAATGCAAGTTTATGTCTTTCTGAGTATGCTTTAAGCAATTAAGTCATTGCATCCACTTTTGTGTTACGATTATTTTCAATCCATGCTATTTTACAGTACCAGTCAATGATTATGAGCAAATACCACACATGAACTAATTAAAAGTTATATATGCAAGGACATTCCAGATATGAAAGGACTTTGTAAGGGTTATTGTGGCTGCTAAAATAATCATACAGTAGTTTTTATTGTTTACAGTGACACTGCTAAAATTTCACAAATGCCTGCAGGTATGATTTAATTTGATCAGAAAAAAAGAAAACTATTTCATTGTCCTTATTATAAGCATATAGCTTGATCTCTGCCTTCTCTTTTACCGTGGAGTCAAAAACTAAACTGCAGGCCTGACTAACAAAAAATGACCATACGTAAAATAAACTAATTTTATTATTGTCTGGTGCTGAAAATGCGTGGATTGAATATAATCGTAGAGGCAGGAAATCTAATCTTGCAGTTAACATGCGTTAACAAGTTGCTTTCCGTTCTAAGTAATGTCTTGTTCCCTTCAAACATGTTAAAGGAGAGATTTTGAAATAACAATAAGTCAAAACTATGAAATGTGAGCAAATATACCATCCCAACTTTTAACACCCAAAAAGAAAAAAACGGGAGGGTGGCGCAAATATGATTGCCTGCCCCGGGCTAAAATACGTAGTACAGCTCTTATGTTACCTACTCATTAACAAAAGTGAATTACATCCAACTGTTTCTCCTTTCGTTACACTATTTACAGTGTTTTGAATACAGCCATCAGAAAGATTGCTGCTGGGCTTCTAGGTATGAGTATATCTCCGGGTCTTCTAATGTTAACCATGCAATAGTATAGACGGAATTACATTTTTATAAAGGGGACAGTTTTTAGCCACCTATTCTACTTTGGGATGTTTAAACGTAATTTCATCTATGGCTATTGCATAGTTATAAACCACCTATAATGCTTTATTAACACTCTATAGCATAGTTATTAAGCATCTGTTGTATAATTATAGAACGTTAATAAGCAGCACCTTAAAATAAAGTGTTACCAGAAAGTTCAAGCATTGTTACCTTACAGTATGTGTAAAAATGAACATGTAACTGCTCATGGTTGATTTTAAAAGTGTTTTGAACACCACTGAAATGCTACTATTGCTAAATTAATCCAAATATGTGGCAGCATCTGCTACAGTGGAAGCTCAGACTTTTTTGCGTGGTCAAAGTTACAAACCTTTTCTGGTACTCTAACCCGATGTCTTAGAATGTCAAAGCCACTCCTCACATTTCCAGTGGGACAGTTGTCTCTGAGCCAGTTTATTATGCCTGAAGCGATGAGTATATCAAAGGCACAAATGCGTTTGAGGGTCAAATACAGGGTTGGTTTACTTTCTGTAGTTAGTATTTAGAACTTCAAATTTTTTAAAATACATTTCCACAAAACAGTAACAAATTAACCATACACAAACAACCCAACAGATGAAAGTCAAAGATGTCTTCTCTGATTTTTTCATTGTTACTAATATTTCAGTCCTATAATTAATTTACAATCTATTAACATTTATTGAAATGCCCCCGATTATCACACATTGCCTGTGGTGTCTCTTTCCTTGTCAAAGACACAAACATTCTGGTGATTTAGCATGTTTTATGAAAGTATATAAAAAGGGGAGCCATTATTCCAGAAATTCAAACTGTTGAATTGCAATGATAATTGTATGTAAAGGTACATTCACAGTGTGAAAATCTCACCACAGGTGTCGTCCTTACACAGCTGTGCACCTGTCCAGTTAATGATCAATGCAACAACCAAGGCTTATTGAGAAGCATTACTGTCCGATAGTGTAAAGAAATTTAGTATTTATGGGAACACAGTAACGTTCATCACTTATGCATAGGTATTACATTACATTTTTAAAATAATTTAATAAACAAATGAGGGTTAACAAATCATGCAGGAGCAGATAGACATGCACTACTGCTTCCATAGTGCAGCCGTGCACTTTATGTTATGGAACAGAGATGATTACCTTCATCGAGCCATTTTTCACTGAAGAGGGTCACCTCTGCATGTGCACACAGCATTCAAATAATCTCCATGGGGACTCTCTGAGAGGGAGGTCTCCATTATAAACGTGGAGATAAATGTCAGTGCATTTGTTCCATATATCACCAAAATAGCACGCATCAGGGCCATTGAGTCACTATCTCTTTACCACAGAATAAGGAATATAATTGCCTAATTATGGTCTGGTAGCTACCAAACCTATAATATTCAGAAGAAAGACCCCATGAAAGGCGAGGAGCAGTGCTTTTCAAAGAGGAGGAATGTGAAAAGTAAATATAATTATAAAGAAATGGGATTTCAACTTCATGGATTTGGTATTACGTACAAGATTCTGTTCATACGTGTCTTTCTTTTAATAACACAGTGTAACAAATGTTTTATTTTTTTTTTGGTTCCTGGGTAGTAAGTGTTATTTCCTAATTGCTTATGCCTCAAAAGTATAGAAAATGGCTATTATTCCCCACAAACTTTGCTTTTGTGACCAGGACAGTGATATTTTGAAATTGACCATTCCAGATAGATTCAGTGCTGAGTAAACTTGGAGTAACTTCTAGAACTTTCTAGAACTTTCCAGTAATATAAATAGTAGTATAAATACAGGAGATTTAAGCCCACCAGTTTAGTTCCAGCTGCCTAAGTGGATACATACCTGCAATTTTCTGAGATGGCATGAAGAGGCTGCAAGCATCCGGCAGATGCATTTTGCTATGTCTGCGGACAATTTATCAAGACAAGAGCGAAAAAGCACTCCGTGGAAGCATCTGCTAAGATGTGTGAGGCCTACAAGGCATATTTTGGCATTCCTGTTCGGGATCAAGATAAACCCTGAGCACCTCATTTCACCTGCGAGCACTGCAAAAAAACTCTGGAAGGTAAGATGGACAATTGTTGCTTGGAATTTTATGTTATAAAATGTGTTAAAATTTTTAAAATTGTAAAAGTTTTTAATTTTAAAATGTTTTACAATTTTCAGTGTTATTGAAAAAATATATCATATGTGAAAAATGTTGCGAGAATCTCTTACACATTAGTCATGGGTGAAATAAATGTATTTTTGTAGGATGGTACAGAGGGGAAAAGAGAGTCATGAAGTTCACTATCCCAAGAATTTGGCGGGAACCCACTGACCACTCAAGCAACTGCTACTTCTGCATGGTGGACCCTTCCAAACGTCGGACTGGCAAGAATGCACCTGCTATCACGTATCCAGACCTTCCTTCATCCATCGCCCCGGTGCCACACTGCCATGAGCTCCCCGTACCCACTCCTCCGGAGAGAGGGCAGCCATCTTTAGAAGAGAGCAGCAAGTCAGAGAGCGAGGAAGACGTTGTAGATCCAGATGACAATTTCAGAGGTGGAGCTGAGGAGAGAAACCCATACTACCCCAACCAAAAAGACCTCAATGACTTGATTAGAGATCTTGGTCTCACCAAGTCCAATGCCGAGCTTTTGATGTCTGGGCTCAAGCAGTGGAACTTGTTGGATGAAAGTGTGCAAGTCGCAGATCAGAGGAAGCGTCACCAACCTTTTTTTACAGCTTCTTCACCCGTCAAGATGGGCTCTGCTTCTGCGACAATGTGACCAGTCTGTTCGAGGCAATTGGAATCGCCTGTAACCAGAATGAATGGCGCCTCTTCATTGACAGCTCATCCAGGAGCCTTGGAGGTCATAGGAGACTTCAAAATGGTGGCATTCCTGATGGGTCTCCAAGGCGGTTTTACCAGGTTTCCCTGCTATCTTTGACTTTGGGACAGCAGGGACACCAAGGCGCACTACCACAGGCGGAACTGGCCACAGCGGACCGATTTCTCTGTGGGGAGGAACAACGTCAAGTGGGAGCCACTGGTAGGTGCTGATACCACCACTGCACATCAAATTGGGCCTTATGAAACAATTTGTCAGAGCTCTAGATAAGGAGTCGACAGCCTTCAAGTACCTTCAAGACTTCTTCCCTAAGCTGTCTGAGGCAAAGGTCAAAGCTGGTGTCTTCATTGGACCACATATAAAGAAGATCCTGGAGTGCAATGAATTCCCCAAGAAGCTCACTAGTAAGGAGAAAGCGGCTTGGAACAGCTTTGTCGCCGTGGTTCGGGGCTTCCTGGGCAATCACAAGGCTGAAAACTATATGGAGCTGGTTGAGACTCTGGTGAAGAACTACGGCACAGTGGGCTGTAGGATGTCCCTCAAAGTCCATATCCTTGATGCTCATCTTGATAAATTCAAGGAGAACATGGGAGCGTACTCAGAGGAGCAAGGTGAGCGCTTCCACCAGGATATACTGGACTTTGAACGCCGCTACCAAGGACAGTATAACGAGAACATGATGGGAGACTACATTTGGGGGCTGATTCGTGAAAGTGATTTACAGTATAATCGTAAATCTCGAAAAACTACTCACTTCTAAATCTTTTGTAGTCATTTTTGTATTACTTTAGTATAAATGCATGTTAATTTGGATTCATATGTTGTTTTTTTTCTGACTTTATGTGAACGAAAAGACACAAATTTGCCCGTTTTCCCATTGGAAATAGTGATATTTCGAAATATCACTGTCCTGGTCACAAAAGCAAAGTTTGTGGGGAATAATAGCCATTTTCTATACTTTTGAGGCATAAGCAATTAGGAAATAACACTTACTACCCAGGAACAAAAATTGTGTTACATAGTGAATTACAGTGCAACGTGATTTAACTGGCCACTAAAGGGACTGAGCCTTTGTGACCAGTTAATTCACAACTGAATGTATTTAATCTGTAATTTTCACACTTAAAAAAGATGCAAACAACTATAATGAGAGGCCCTGCACATATACTTTTGTACATATAGAGTGTGTGTGTGTGTGTGTGTGTGTGTGTGTGTGTGTGTGTGTGTGTTTTGTTTGTAAATAAATCTTAATTTGAAATTTTATAATTATGGGTAAGGACACGATTATATCACGATGGTCACGACTTGCACGGATTTCCACTCAGTGTGAAATGAGAAAGTGAGCAGTACACATCTTTTCAATTGGCAGCAGTCCAAAGAAAAAGTGGTGAGCAAACATCAAATAAAGATGAATAACACAGAACTACAGGGGGAAAAAAAAAAAAAAAGTTAAGTAGCGAAATTAAGTAATAAGCAACTGGCAGAAAAATATCCGAAGCCTTTTGTGCAGCCTCTGCAAAACCTAAAGGGAGGGTTACAGTTTTGGAGAAGCATGAACCTCGATTTCCAGCTCTTGCAGTTGTTGCTCTGTGGTGCTAGTACAGTGTACCCCTCAACAGTGTAAATGCAGAACAGTTCTTCAAATAGTTGATGTGCGCAGGGGTGACAGACATTGCATCAAAAGTGAACATATAGGGGTGATGTAAGGACACGCGCAAAGTGATTTGCGGGTGCAAAACACCCACAATGCTGCCATAAATAGTGTTAAGCGACCGTAAAATCAGACTTTATCAGCTGCTAAAAATGCAGTGTATGTAAAGAATAGTATTCACCTGGCGTTCTACACCCACTCATTAATCCATTACAATTAGATTGAAATGCATTTGAATGAAGAAAAGAGCAGGGAATTAGGTGTAATCAGGATACTAAGCTGACACAAACATTATACTGTGATGGAAGGCTTTTGAGTTGGGGGTGTGTGACAGAAATACAATGAGTTCTGGTTGTAGATCTCCATCTCAACCTGTGAGGGTGCTAAATAGCGAAAGGAAAAGTATCTGGACGGGCTGGCCTGACATTTAGTTTCCGAGGTCGGGAAGTCGGTCAGCCTGGATGGAAGCGAGACTCTGTTGCAGGAACGTATTAACCCGGAAGGTAAACAAGGGAGCAGTTGCAAGCTATAGATGCAGCTGGAATAGTTTACCAAGGGATCATGCGGGGTAGCATAAAAGGGGCCAGAGAAATGCTAATCTTTTCCTTCACTTGGGTTGTATACGTAAACCTGGAAGGACTGAGAGCTGCAGTAGAAACTGCCGAGGAATATTCATGAGTGTTTGTTTGTTTTGAGTGTTAGTAATTGTCTTGTTTATTGTATCACTAGACGGCCAAACACGTTCCAGAGCTGTCGCTTTTTGGGCCTTCACAAGCTGGAACTGCACTGCACGAACTGTCACCAAATAACCTGTTATCACCCACTATGAGCACTACTACACACACCCGGGACTGGTGACTGTGTTTTAGTATTGTGGGGCGGATAACATTTATTGCCATAGGGGGATATGTCTATGTGAGGCGAGAGTGTATTAAATGGAATGTCCACACAGTAATTTATGTGTACAGAAATAAAATAATTTATTTTTATTATCTATACACAACAAAATAATTAAATAACAAAAGAAAACAAAATGGTGTGAGGGAAGGAGTGCAGGGGTGAAATCCAAAACCGATCGTGATAACTCGTCTTTAATCGTCTTCGTGACGAACCATACATAAACAAAAAAAGACAAAAGAAATGTTAGTGTTTTTTTTTTTTTAAATCCTGCTGCACCAAACTAGTCTCTCCCTCCACCCGTTACTCCTCCTATTTTACTTTCGGACCAACCCTGAACACAGTAGTACGTTCCCTTTAGTATGTAATATCCCGCCTCTGTAGTCAGTGGAACACCAATCCCCAACTGACAAGTGTCCTTATCCTTCACTTGACTCCAGTGGCTGGAATTTACATACTCGTACTTCCGCCCCTCACCAAGGTGCCGCCCCTCAAAAGATGACTTTTGCCATGGTCACGGGATCTTGGTAAGGGAAGTCCCGAGTTGGTTTGATGCCATCTACTGTCGGGAGGCTGAATCACAGACCGAAAATCCTTTGACTCATCACAGTCTATTACATGATAATGGGTGTTTTTTTGCATATGACTCCTCCCATGTGTATGATGCGTATGACCCCCACCCCTCGGAGACAAGCATCCTACTGAACAGTTTTCAAATGTTGGTAAGTATGCATACACTGTTATTACATTATGATTATTAAAGCAACTGTATCCATATTTCTAGCAGAAAAAAAAAAGAAAAAAACACAACGGCAATAACTTAATGATTGTAAAAAGATCAACAAAACAAGATCAAGAATAGAAATTTTCTCAGGTTTGCTTGCCAAGTTACAGAATGGCATCTTGTGTAAGGGGGGAAATAAAAAGCAGGCTAGTTGCGCTTAATGATTGTTGATTATATAATATATGTAGTCCAAGGGATGCTTTTCTGTTTTGTATTTATTTGTCCAAAACAAACAAAAAAATCAATAATTATAAATGAATGTCATATTTCAGTCATTGGTCAGTTTACACTGATCCATTTGTTAATTTACAGATAAAGTTATATTATTAATTTAAATAAAGTAATAGTATTTGATCAAAAGAATACTCCATTATTACAGCTATAGTTGTTCACACAGAAATTGCCTATACTGTTGGCGCAGCAAATTAATTCCATCTGGTAAAAATACAGTACTGTATGAAGAAACGGATGCACTGTTGTCAGAAGTGGACAGTTTGCACATGCTGGGGAATTACAACAAGAGAGATGTACATGATAATAATCTGTTGAATACAGCATGGGAACTTGCAACTTCGGTAAATCTAAAATACCTGATAATTCATGCCTCAGTCTTGCAGCTGACTGAACCGAGCCGTGTCTCTTCCCATCCTAGTCGCGACTGCGTATGTGCACTTGCTCTACGTTTTTCCGAAAAATGTAACCCATGTACACAGTTGGATTTATCAGGTGTCATTGGATTATCTATTCCAACTCATGTAAATACAGAAGTGTAGTTTACAGAAAAACTATTTTCTGATTCAGTTTTCTGAATACATTTGTTTTCTGAAAACTTGATCTCAATGAGAAAGGTATGATTTTTGATGTTGAATTCTCTCACTGTTTCCCCATCTCTAGTTGCTCATAAACAGGTTTTTATTATATTAAAAACAAGATAATAAAAACAGGACCCACTAAAAAGATTAAACTAGTACAGACAGGCATATTGCCTTTGACTGGAAAACAACAATAAATGAAGATCCCAGAGACATGTAAAGAGTAGCAGACAGCCTTCTAATGCAAGTCTCCTTTCATTGTCGTGGATTAATGGTAATTCATATATTCAACAATGAAAAGGTCACAGCAGGCTTTCTACTACCCTTAATTGCAGAGGAAATGAAAACTAAAAGTGTTTTATATCAGTAGTCAAAATACAGAGAGATGAAAGACCACAATTTCGATTATACCAAATAGCATAGAGTCAGACTTGGTTAATATGTGATTAAAACTGAATGCCTGTGCATTTTTACATTATTTTGTTCTGCAAAAAAGAAGGTTGATCTGTTATAAATGAAGCAATCAGTGTAAATATTTGGTGACCCTACTTACTTGAAAGCAAACAATATGCATTATGAACTGTTATTTCTAACAGTCACGACTGTAAAATAAATAAACATATTCTTGCTCTGATGAGATTCTATAAATACTGCTCATTTACACTACTCATACAATGGCACTCATTGAAGCCACTAACTGACAAGACTTGGATAAGAATCAGGCAGTTCCCATTTTGGATTCAAATATTATGTTTACAAAAAGTCTTATAAATAAACTCCAAATGAGTGTAGGGCATCAGTAAAGACAATATTGCACTCCAAATAGCGGTGACTCATTAATCTGTAAATACATTGGGAATTCTAAGCATCTTTAGGTCAGACTTCAAAATAACCCAGCATTACCAAGTGAACCTTGTGACAGAGAGCAACAATCTCCCACTCGACCTGTGAGGGCACAGTATAACAGGAAAAGTATGGCCTGACAGTTAATTCAAGGGTCAGTCGGAAGTCGGCCAAGGGGATGAAGCCATAGTACTAGAAGTCAGCGCCTTACTGAGGTAGGCATTGTGTCAGTCATGGATTGGAGGAGACTGCACTAGCTACCATATAAAGAGCTTTTTAACCATGAACTGTGTTTTTCAAATCATTCCTGAGCACTGCATCACCTCTACAACTGTACACTACAAAGCACTTTGCCACACCCTATACTACAGAACCAAGGTATTTTTTTTTCAGATTCAAAGGTGAATGCCTAGTAGCACAATATGGAAAAGTCAGCCGTGGAGAAATGGACTGTTGAAAATGTAGTTGAGTGGATTTCTGGCTTAGGTCTGGGCAACTTTACTGCAACATTTACAGATGCAAAATTGAAAAGTACAAATGGATACTACTTATTGTAGTGTCATAGTACACAGTTAAAACATATTTGTCTCATTTAGAGATTGCTCACCAAAAACATTCCTCATTTCACTGTCAGATGTAGTGTGGAAAACTGCAGAAAACAGTTTGGAAAGGTCAATTCTTTGAGGAAGCATTATTATAAATATCACACAAATAACATCAGAGGACAGCAGTCAACATCCTTGGATTGTAACAACGAATATGCAGATCCACAAAGTAGTAGAGACTCTGACACGGCTTTGCTTTCTGTCTGCAGTGAAAATGTGGGTCACGTATCTGTGCATGACTTCCAGTCAGAAATAACAAAATATATTTGCCACATTTATTTTAGAGATCCAAGAAAAGCATTTACAACCTAAAGTAGTCCAGGACAGCTTGATTCAGAATTTACAATCCCTTCTAGATAATTATCATGAAGTGTTTAAATGGTGCAGGCTTCAATGTTGAAGAGAATAAACAGCTTAACAAACTATTAGCTTAAGAAAGTGTCATTAGGTGAAGGAACAGATGGTGAGACTCTTTGAGGTCTGACAGAAAATATTATTGGAAAAATCTTCCAAACTGTGAAGGACCAAGTCAAATTTTTAAAGGCTCTTGAGAACCTTAAAAGGTATGTAATGACAAATATATTATACATTATGCTATATATTATCTATTGTCATGTTTTAGTATTTACATTTAAATACCACATACTACACAGGAATCACTTAAAGTATAAATTAATACTACACTTTTTATACTGTAATGTTGTATTTTAAGAAAGATGTATACTATGGGAACAGAAAATGTATGGAAACACAAATATATACATTTTTACATTGAGCAGTATTTTCACTAGTTTAATTCCTGAAACTGAGGACTGTGGATGTATGGTTTTAAATTTCTATGAAAACTAATAAGGCTGTTATCTTAAAAGGCTCTGTTTAAATATCAAGTGTTTAGATATTTTCAGGTGATTAAAATTATGAAATATAGTTGTTTATTTTTTATTTTTTTTGTATTCCATAGAACAAAAGCAAATGAGCATATTGTTTCAGAGAAGGTGCTACCAGTAGAATGCTGAGAAGTACCACCAACCTCAACCAACGTTCATGTTTGGACCACATGTTATACATTGCTAATGTTTCCTCCAGTTGTACAGATGGCCCTTGATAGAAAGGATATTGATACAAAAGACAAATCTGCCCTTCATGCAGCTGTAACACAGACTGTTTGATGACCTCAGCAAAGACACTAAGAACTAAAACTTCAGTGTTTGTTTTAGATACACAGGTAACCAATTTTACAATAATTACATAACATAAAATAGCACATTTGTTTTTTAAAGGGATTGCTATTTTTTAAATCTATCATTACAGCAATATTTTATGCAAGAGAAAGACAGTTTTATAAATTCATTTTGAAAATGCTTTTGAGCGTTATGTTTTTGTAAGGTAAAGCAATTGTAAAATGCAACTGTATTTCATAACATTATTTTTCAAATATATCCAAACTGGATATGTGAGTATAAGTGTGGTAATTATATTCATACAAGAAACAGTCAGTGTTAAATATATTTTTACCAGTTGATAGGTCTTGTTTTATAGCCAAATAATGGACATAAGTTTAACTGTCTATCATTGTTTCAGGCTACTGTACTTAAAAAAAGAGAAAAAGCCACTTATTTCAGTGGAAACTGTAGAAGACATTAAAAAAAAAAAAGTTTGGTGCTGTGGGTCAAGGAAGGAAGCGTGCATTAATTGCACCAGATCAACAGCAACCGCTGATGAAAAAGAGAAGAGAATCTGTAAGCCTAACTATTGGATCTTCATTGACAGGAATAGGTTGGCAGTATATTTCAAATGATTTATTTTTCATTTACATATAACTATACTTTATATGTGTACATACAGGCGATTGTGTAGTTTATTAGCTAATTGGGTTTCAATGTTATGATAAATATTGCAGGTGGAAAGTGAGGAGTTCCCAGGAGAAGACGAGCATATAGTATTGTAAAACTCTTGGACTCCATAAGAAAAGAAATAACGAAATTGAGGCTGAACATTGAAGCCATATGTGACAGCATGAATAGAACTGTACACACTTGGGAAAGAATGATGAAAGAGAATTCAACTGAAGAAGTCCTGGGTCTGTTTCCATTCCCAAAGTATCCTAAACTGGTAGCTACTAGTTTTTATTCTACTATGGTGACTGATCAGAAATAATTAATATTTTTAGTAATAAGCATGTATAATCACTTTAATTAGTCCTCCTAGGTGACCTTTCTGCATCAGCAATCCACCTGCTCCAGCTTTTACAAAACTCCACTGCTCCTGGTTTTTCACATGCAACTCCTTCTTTCTGCTCACATTCAGTTTAAGGTTCTTGGGCTAGCTTCCCATCCTATCCATCATACTACTCCCACTTATCTGCAATCCCTTGTCTCCCTATATCCCATCTTGTACTTTTTTTCATCTTTTGCCCTCCACTGAACTACTCTCTCTTTGCTCTCCTTCCTCTTCTGCTCGTTCATTTTCTTCCCTTGCTCCCAGAGGTCGAACCATCTTATGCAACATCTGAGGACTGCCCCGTCACAGAGCACCCTGCCTTCTGAAAACTCATCTCATCTGGAGGTTCCTGTATCTCTGCAATGTTGCTTTCTTGTTTTGTCCTCAGTTTTCAGATCTGTGGAATTTTTTGTTCTATTGCTTTAGTTTGATTTTGTTTTATTGATTGTTTTTTGTAACTACTACATTATTTGTAATTATTCAACATTTTACAGCTCTGTATGTCACCTTGGATAAATACATATTATAATAACTTTACCATCTGTGTATTAGCTTTTGCACAAAGTTGAACTACGTTTTGGAGTAAACTTGGAACGGAAGTGGCCTATCCAGAATGGTAGATCCTATTTTCAGACTCTCTAGTGGGCCTCTTCTAACTAAAGTGATGACCTACATTAAAGATACTTCAGATAAGACAGAGGAAAATGGTAATGTATAAGAAATATTTATTGTACATCAAATTGTTTTGACCTATTTCGTGAGGAAGATAGCTGGTATTTAACTCTCACAGGGGCATAAACACCATGCGAAAAACCAGCATAAACAGGCTTTTAGAAACTTTGTTTATACTGTTCTTAACTTTTTTTTGCCCCAGTCCACATTAACATAAATATATTTAGTATCAGGGTTGGTTAGTCCTGTTTTAGGTTCCTTTAAATCATTTAAACTGTTTTTTATTTGTGCAGTTTAGCAAATAATTAATTCATTAATGTAACTGAGAGCACGTGTGGAATGCAAAGCCAAAGCTCCCATACCTCTCAATGAGCAGGGTTGCTCAGCACTCTTCTGTATGGTTTGTACATTGCATATGATTTGATACCCTATATGTTTTTTAAGGACTGAGAATGAAAGCTGCATTTTTGTTGTTGACCAGGTAAGTTAATTGAGCTCTACTTCTTACATGTATTTAACTGAAGTGATGTTTTTAATGTTAAGTACAATGTCGAATTATCATTTGGAGATATCTTAAAATTAGTTTGAGATATTTGAAAATTTATTCCAGATATCTGTAAACCATTTTGAGACATCTGTTAAATATTTTAAGATATCTCTTAATTTGGCTTGCCATAGATTTGCACTTGACGAATTATGAGGGAAACTTGTAGGTGACTGTTTTAAGTGAGACCCGACAGTGAAAACGTTTTTAAAGGGAGGGATATTAAGAAATTCCTTTAAAGCAGCCGCAGCCTCCCCGCACGAGCCGCCACTGCTTGTAGACGTGTGGTGAGATGGTTAAATAAAACGGAGAAATCACTACTGTAATAACATGCTGTTGAAGTAAAATTGCACATCATTTAAAACATGGTATAAATAATTCAGTTTAGCCAAATATATTTATTGTTGAATAAAGTTATTCATTGTTATTATTTTAAAATCTATACAGGCACCACCATCACCTACGTCTACCATCGTTTTCAAGGGAACAACAAACCCATTGGCAGCAGATAATATCTCTATTTGTGCTGATGGAATTGAGATACTCAGTGATTATCCTGGAGTGGATGCTACCCTTGATGTTGAGTGTATTTATTCTCTTTACTTTTCCTTGGGCATTGAGTATCCTAAAGCTCAAAAAAATTGTCTGACTTTCATGGAAATGTACTTTGCTGAGTACCTCTGAAAAAATACCTTTGCCAGTGTTGAAGATGCACAGTCAAATAACTGCACTTCTACTGGGGGAATAATCATATCGATCTGATGGAATTTCTAGATATCATAAACTCATAATAATCTTTGATCTAAATACTGTACTATATCTCTTGTAATTTCTGGTAAAGTACAAAAGACTTAATTTTCTCTGTTGGTTTGCCGTTTAACATAGATTTGGAGGTTGAATACTAAATACCAAGCAGTCATATAAATACTGCCAGCTATAGCTTGGAACCGAAGTTTGACCTTGGTAGAATGTCCGCCCTGGTTATGGCCCTGCTTTCAATATCCCTTGCAGGATATTGTAAACATCTGGTTCACACATCTTATAAACAAGTCAAGTACACTTGTAAACTGCACTGTGAACACAAACGAACTCGGTACAGCAAAAAATGGAAAAGGACCACAAAAAACTAGCTCTCACTCAAACAAACTCGATCCCTCTGCTTGCAGAGAATTGTGAACAGCAAGCACAGATACATAACGAACAAGACCGAGTCCGTCTGAAACAGACCCAGTGTGAATGCATAAATACATTTCCTAATCGTTAACACATAATTGCCAATTTGTATTATTATAATTGATGATTTTTTTCAACTGCCTGTTTTTATCACAACGTGTTAAAAAAAAAAAAAAAAAAAGTTTGTTTATACGCTATGCTTAGGGGGTGAGTAATGATTACAGCAGTGATTGTGGGAGTAATGGTTAGAAATGGAACCAAAATAATAACAGATTTTTGAGCTGGTTTTTCCCCTAGTTTAAGTCTGTATTTCAAATAGGTTTATTTGTACCTTTTATTGTTGTTGTGGACTATTTGGCTGTCACCGTAATTGCTGTTCTGTGTCGATGACAGTGCGCTGTGTTTATTCATTTTAAGAAAGGGAAACAGTGACGCAATTTGATTGCAGTGTTCTAATGTGACAGTGTAGGTGCTGTGAACCTCAGGAAAGAACAGAAATGCAGCTCTCTGATAGGCTGAAACACTTGACAGCAGGATGCAGAGTCGTTACCAGCATCAGATGGGATGTTGGTGTGGTTCAGTTTTGTGTGCCATGTGAAACATTCCTCAGGGCAATACTGAAGGCTTACGGAAACACTGCTGTTAGATTCGTAAGGTTTACTTAAAGACTGCTGCTGTCACACATTGTGTGGACTGTTCTGATGACAGTAGCTATATTGTAGAATTTCTGCAAATAAATTAACTGTCAATTAATTACTTGCACACCAAAAGCAGTCAAAACCTAATGTTTTTTGTTTCTGCTTTCATTTTCAGTGGTTGTCTAAATTTGATAAACAGAGGACAAGAAACCAGTGTTGGCATTACGCATTTCAAATCCTTGAAAAAAATTGCTTTACAGAACATAGTGGCACTACTGTTCTTAATGCCTTCTCCAGAGAGCACCTCTCAAAGAACATTACCATATACTAATGACTGTTTCACAAAAGGCACAGACATTGTTCACTTAGAATTCAGACTAGGTAACGTGCTAAATACTTTTATGGTATCTGTATACATATATACACATACACTTGTTACTAATGTGGTGCCACTTTGTCTGGCAAGCGAACATAGAACCAGGATAGAAAGCACTCACTGCATCACTTTTCTACCATTGCGAATGCTACTTCCCTAAGGTACATTATGCAAACATACTGTTATTCTATACTGTGGTGGTTGGGAAAACATGAAAAAAACATACAGAAGAACTTAAAGAATCTTCCGACACAGAATCTTAATAAAATAAAAAGTATACAGTACAGTGGGATCCACATGTTCCTGCAACCACGCTGCACATTACAGCATGTCGCATATAGGAGCAATAACAGCAAATTTTCTGAAAAACTTTGACTCAGCAGAACTTTATTATGCCTGACACCGGGTGGCAGAAGAAAACCGGAAATAACAGCAGGGGCCACTGTGGCCTTCAATTAAATGCTTTTGGAAGACAAATCCCCAAACCCTAGCAGCAACAAAAGAGGAAGTCATTTTTTTAGGCAGGAGGTCGGGAATGTTTTTTTAACACAGCCAATCATTGAATATTATTTATTTTTTGGTTTCTGTGGACATTATGATAATATCCTTATTATGTTACTTATGCACATTATCATTGCAGTACGTACTAGAGTATATTTGTAGCTTAACATAAAAACATTTTAAAATAAAAAATGTGCGCCATCATGTAATGAATGGTGACTGGGAAGCAACTCGTACATTACATGGCAGATGAAAACACAGTACTGTATGTAGTTCAAAATAGAAAGCCAGTTATAGACTCAAGCCATAACATTCAATATTAATAAAAATCTGGTTGATATGGATGGCTTGGTTGCTGTCGAATGATACTATAAACATCATAAAACGTCATACTAAACTGTTGACAAGTGTATCTGACGCTAAATAAATACATAAATAAATAGACTTTGAATAATTTCATCATGGACAGCTAACTACAGGCTCTAAAGACATATTTCATTTCTATTATTTATTATTATTATTATTATTATTATTATTATTATTATTATTATTATTATTATTATTATTATATCTAATAAAAATAAATACAAGTAATAGGTATAAATAAACTACCTGTACATAAACACAGTGCATCTACAATAATTAAGGGTTATAGTTCCTTTAATAAGTGAACACACATGTACATAAATGTCGAGTCAAAAAAAAGTTTCAGATGTTTCCTTAAAATCATTTGTTATATATTGATATTTTGTACATCAAGATTCAGTAACTTTTTTCTCATTAACCAATTAAGACCATTTGTATCATTCAACAGTACTTGGATGATGTTTCCTTGGTAGAATAAAAAAAAACTTGACAAGATAACATTTGACTTAAATGGCCTTTCCTCGTTATTAAGAATATGATGGGTGAATCTGAACTGCCATATTACAAGAAAAATAAACACAAGCTATTACTGCACTTTATTTGTAGAGTCATATTTCCCGCAGGAATATTGTACTCATTTTAAGAAATAAGATCAATATTTAATGCTGTCAAATTAGTAGAAGAAATCTAGAAAGGGAGAAGGGCCTTGTTTGTTTACCTACATTATTAAACAAAAATTGCTTGAGTCAAGAGATTGTGGTAAAAGCAATAAAAGGCTAGATATGTTCTCTAACCACATCTGAATTATTCAACATGCACAGTGGTATACAAAACAATGTTGCCATTCCAGTTTGTGCACATGTTCAAACATGTAAATTATGGACATACAAATGTCTTTTAAATAGTTATTCAAACTAAACAGGTTAAGGTTTGTTGAAAGTTCATTGTCAACAAAAAACTAAAATAAAAAAGGGGATCCATTTTTTTCACATGCTGCTTGGAAATGCCTATGCAGCACAGAGAATCCGCTATGAATGAAGGCAATGAATGAATGATGATGATTGCAATTGCAGATGATTTATGAACTGTGGTGGACACTCAGGGCCCGAGTGAAAAATACATTTGGCCAGAGGCCTCATCCGTGTGTGCCCAAAGGCTACCTGTGCAAGGCCGGCTGGAAATACCTCCCCCCGAAAAGATGAGGCTGCCAAACCATGAATAACAATGAATATCCCTATCCCCCAAATATTGACTTTAATGAAAATCAGCAGCTGAGAGACAGCTCGTTCCACCAGAGCATGATTGCGCTGGGGGAGAGAGCCTAGCCTCTCCAACCCAACCACTCATCCAGCAGAACTAAATACAAAGCGTTCAGCACTCAGGTAAGGAAAACCCCCTACTTACATCCTGTATTTTTATTTTTTTTTAGGGGGAAACCTCAGGAAATCCATGGCTGAGGGCAGCCCTACCTCCAGACTATAAGCGATCAACTCTCGTTTCAGCTTCCCAACGCTTGACTGAGCAGCCGAAAAAAAAGAAGTGCATGGAAGAATAACACACAGAGCTTTTATGCGCTTGCTGATGATGTGCTGGCTAGGAGCGGATACTCCTTTGCAGAAAAGCAACTAAGTTTACAATTTTTACTTTTGTAAGTGTCTGAAATGCATAATCAAAAACTTTAACAGGTGAGTCCAAAGGCAATTTGACATTTAATTTATCTCTAGATATTTATTTTCATGCATGATTAAAAATAATTACAAGCTGAAAAATCTATTTTACATCTTGGATAGGAATTGGAACAAAATAACGCTACACAACCATGGAGAAAGCATATTATATTACACGCAAAGGAGATATTTGTTTATACAGAGAAAAGTTTAGAGATCATAATCTAAATTAAACTATGATTCATATTTATACTTAGCAACCATAGATATTAAATTAAGAGCTTAAAAACTTTTAAACATACCCCACTATATCAAACGATTTTGTGCATGTAGGTTAACTTTTAGTGACTATACAAAGCTAAAATAACAAGGTCAGCTTTCTAATTAACTTGGATAATTAATCCATACACAAAATTGTGTAGCCCATACAAGCACTCGAGTGGGACATACACCTTAATACAAAGTCTAATATTACGCTTTTATTTCACCCAACTTGGGTGAAGGGTATCAAGACTGAAGTAGAAATCTGTGTGACTGGGGAAAGTGGGAAATGTTTGTGCTATACTTCTCTCAATTAACTAACGGTATATCTATATAACACTGATTCAATATGCATTAAACTTGGATTTATTACTGTGTAGCAATTCACTTGCTCCATAAAGTGGGTGTAAGTTTCACCCACCTCTCCCTTTAATTAGGGTCAGTAGCCTGGCCAGGTTAAAACTCATTTTCCCATAGTTCCTTGCTATCACCCTCTGTTCATCCTCTCCCTCCATTGGCTCATTCAGATATCCACTCCTCCAATCTCAGAGCTCCTTGGAAGCCAGTAACGGTATTAAAGCTGGCTGGCTAGGCCAGGGAGGACTCCATTTTTTTCTTGAGGAATCAATTTACTAACAAATAGCATATTGCTTAATTAACAGTGTAACTTTAACTATTTCAGATAAATACTGGTGCATCCATTTTCTCTTTTCATAATCTTGTACTTTGTCTAAACCTTTCTTTTTTGTCTACATTGTTACTTGTTTAAGTTTAGTTGCTGTTCAAGGTCTGTTTAGAGTTTGTTTTTTGGTAGTGTGTTCAGTCTCCATTTTGTTCCTGATCCTCCTGATATTTTCCAAACGGCTGTTCACCACTCAACCCGGAACTACTCAACAGACTCACCATTTCTACGATTGCTATTTTTTCATCAACCTTCATCCATCATCATCAGTACAGGATTCTATTTGGGACTTCATTATTTGTTGGTGAGAGTATTCCTTTTCTGTTTGCTGATTTTTTCTACTTTACTTTGATACGTTGGATCCTGTAATTTTGTTTTTGTTTTGTTACTTTGGATTTCATGCACTTTTCTTCATGGACTTGTTAGGCCTAAATTTAATTTATCATCCATTGCCATCAAGACTGTCTTTGGAATTGTTTTCCCTGTATAATTATTCATTCATCTTTGTCTCTTTTGCCTGTCGGTGTGTTGGTTTTGTATTGGTGTGGTGTTTGTGTGTGTGGGTTTATTGGAGGCCCACTGGACACCGCATTCGTTTCTCTTTAATGTTAGTTTGTTTGGATGTTTGTTTAATTAACTACTTTCTTACTCACCTGTACCTTCAACTAACTGTTCTCTGCAATAAGTTGTTGGAGTTATATTTGATTTATTTCATTATAGTTTACAACAATAAACTGTTTGTTCATGAAATTGACACCTCTGATGTCCCTGCTTTTGCTGTCTGTCACTCTTGCTGACCTAGTTAGTTATAGATATTGGGCCAGTAGTATCTCCTTAGGGAGGACAGTACAACTGCTTCTCAGTTGTGCAGAGTGATCATTACAACTGTATTTATAAGGTTGTCATTTATTTTTTTCACGTGTAACCAAAACCAACAAATATGTTGTCAATGCACTAGCACTGTGCTATAGATAAGATATAAGCTAACATTGAAAATAGCCTAAAATTAAAAACAAACTATCTACATAATTACAAAATCCTATTAGTAGTTGTAATCAATACTACACTAAACTGTAATTTCAAGAACATAATTGTCTTTATTTTTCATATAGCTTTCATAGTGGACTACCATCACAAAGTGCTTTACAAGTTACCATACTAAGGTGTGTGAACTATGCATCACCTGTAGAGTCGCTTACAACAGTAAGACAGAGCACAAGGGCAACTTGCTCGGAATCAAGTTTCAGTGGCTGAGCTGGGATTTGAACGAGGGATCTCCTGGTTACACACCTGTTTCTTTAACTACTGGACTACAAAGCCTCTTATCACCTGATCAAAAAATAAAAAACTACAGATTTAGCGAACACTCCAGAGCTACAAAACACACAAACAGAAGCATCAAAATGTAAATATGTATTTACTTAACTTTCACCAACCTCACAGCGATAAACACAAACTTAACTGAATATTAATCTCTGCTGCTGTCGGCATGCTAAGGTAGCCTGCACTTAGTTTTTAGAGTAATCCCCTACGAGATAAGATTACATCAAAAATATCTAATTCGCCATGAACATTTCGAAACAGGCTGTTTGTTTCTGATTAAGTTTTGGAAAGTTTAACGTTGAACGTTCTGACTAAGAAATTATAGCAAAGCTAGTGCATTGAAATAGTGATTTAATTTCCTGATTGATAAAATGAGAATGCATAGTAATTCGATTTAGATAGCATTCTAAGTACACCCCCCAATCGATATATCGCAGGTGTCGGGGGTCCAATATAAATCCGCTATACATCGAGGGCCGCAATAGAGCAAGAGAACAATAGAAAAACAAATAGACTAACAAATACTACCAAGTACAACCGCTCCTTCGTTTTGTCAGGTGCATCAGGGTTCAGTATAAATCCTCTACACAACCTGCTTTTTCTCATTTTTCATATAAAAAGCAGCACACTGTTTTAATTCATACAGCGGAGGGTTATTGCTTCTCATCAACTTCAGTCTCCAATTAATTTCATGAATCTTCCCCTCCTTTCACAAATGCATAAACCCGCTGCATTGAAAGAATCCATTCCCAATATAGGAGGCTTGCTGCGAGGGAGCTGACGTCACTGCCTTGTGACTTTTGCTAGTGCGCTGCTACCACATGTGAACACCTCGTTTGCTAAAATAAAAACCACTTCAGCAAGTAGATATTTGATTTGTGCCTCTGTGCTGTGCGTGTGTATATGATAACAGTACGATATTAATGCTTTGTTTTTAATTGTTTTGTATAGTGTTTGATGTGCAGTACAAAATAAAAAAAAAAAAAAAAAACAGTAATGCTAAGTGTCTGTATATTGCAGCTAAGACATATGCAATTAGATAGTAAAAATGGGGAACCAACTCCAGGACTCTGATATATCCAAATCCGCAGTATAGCGAGGGGCAATATAACGAGGGGTAGGTGTATTTTTCAAGGGTGCATTAACTTATTTTTGACCCCTTTCATTATAGTATAGCTCGGCTTACCTTCAGTGTGTGACACCTGCTGGTGAACAGATGTATTTCAGTTAGTCTCAAAATTCCAGTTTCTAGCCTCATCGCGCTCTCTATTGTGCAGAACACATCAAGGCTGGTTAAACAAATAGCTCATTGCACCAACCTCAATGATGCTGCAAATTTTTTTTGTCACTGCAGTCAGAACATGCAGTTGCGATCCACATTATTTGAAACCGAACCATAAGTCATTATAGGCAAGCCAGAAAATCTGATTTGCTTTGATAGAAAGCTGGTAGCAAGTGCTTGGTTGACAGATGCTTCCATATACAAGACTGTACCTTTCATAAAGAAAAATGATGACTCCATTCCAGAGAACGGAATTCACTACAGATTTCAATCCCCAACCTCCCTAAACTAATCGGAAGCGGTGATAATTGGTTCCTCAATTATCACTCCAGAACAGACTAAACACCTTGCAAACTCATCACATAGTGAGTGCTGCCCTGGCTCCTCAGTGATTAGTGACAGTGTGATGTCCAACCCATGTTTGTCCATAACCAGGTCCAAATTGTAAGAAAACTAAATTGCATTCAATTAAAATTGATTAAGATTATCCTATTTAAAATATATTCAAATTGAAATTGAGTGAAACTTTTTTTTTTTCTCATAAATGCCAGCTCCTTTCCTATACTTCACACAGCTACATAATTAACACTAATGAAGTAATGAGAAAGACACAGTGCTACTAAAGC
The DNA here is from genome assembly GCF_017654505.1 of Polyodon spathula. NCBI lineage: Eukaryota > Metazoa > Chordata > Actinopteri > Acipenseriformes > Polyodontidae > Polyodon > Polyodon spathula. The sequence goes on along the minus strand of NC_054542.1, from coordinate 12,155,487 downwards.
TATTTACTGCTTTAATGATTCTATAATACCTGTATTTTAAATTCTGTACCATAAACAAAAATTCCCCTATTGATGTTCAGATTTGTCGCCAGGAAACAAATATGCATGGGTTAAGCTTTTTCACTCTGAACACGTGTCAAAGCTGTATTATCATCTGTCTACTACAACACATCATTGAATAAATTGTCAATTTCCAGCTACCTTTACCACCTAGAAAAGCATGCTTTAACTATCGCCGTGTGCTATAATAAGGCTTGCAACACTTTGTCCTAAATATTATGCAAAAAAGTATCTCTTCTACTATATTCATCTTACAAATAATGAGGCCTTTGGGGAAATTACTGAAGTACAAAATATAAAATTAGCTTTTTATTTGGGCTGTTTGCAAGGTTATCTAGGCTTGTTTATTATGCAGTTTGTATGCAGATTTTGTTCACAACAAAAATGACTATACAGATAGTCTTCCATATAAGCAGGGTATTGCTGTCAGAATACTAAGATGCTGCATGCCTCAGAATCATGATATTATTATTGTGCCAAGAATGTTATACATTAGATTTGTTAGGTTTAGTTATTTTAGTGTTTCTTATTAAAAAAAAAAACAGAGTTCATAAGTATGTACAGTTGCCTTAAACAGATATCAAGGGATTCTATATTCAGTGATGGCTCGTCATCAGAGGCTACAGAAGCCTACATGTAATTTTGTAAAAGTGAAAAAAAAAGCTTACCTTACGTTATGCTTTCCAAGGTCTACTGTATTGCTATTGGCCAATGTATGTAATGTATGGAGGCTGTTGATATAAAAAGAAAGCTGTCTACTGGAGATTGTTTGTTTAGCAGAGGAAAGGGTAAATATTCTGTTTGGAAACATTTCAACGTTGTTGTTTTCCATGTTAGTAAAAGTTCAAGTGGATTTGTACAGTGCAAATCTTTTACTTAAATATGACAGGAAAAAGATGGGAAATTCATCTTTGCAACGGCACAATCGCCTTGTCAGTCGTACATGGTAATTCTGTGGTTTGAGAATTAAATGACACTGTTTTCACCAGTTTTGACATCCTGCAGTGGAAACGTTGTTGTTAAAAATCTGGCATTGAGTTTAAAGTCTGGTGTGATACAGTGACAAGTCATTGACATATAATTTGATGTTGAAAGATAACTTTGCTGTTTTTAGCCAAGTTTATCCAAGCACGATGCTATATGTCTGTATCTGAGACTACCAAGTAAAAGGTTTATCTAACTGGACTCTTCGCTGAGAGTATTTGTTTTCTTTTAAATTTGCGTTTTGACTCAAATATGCTTTCTGTATTTCAATAGCACATTTGATATTTATGGCGATATTGGGGTCAGGTTGGGTCGGGTTTGAAAGAAATTAAAAGGGCTCGGGTCGGGTTCAGTTTGGGTCAGGTTTTATTTTTATATCCGAGCTGACCTTTAGTCCAGATCTTATTACTATGTAGTGTACCCAAGTATGTCGAGTGGTGACATCACAGACCAGGAAGTTGACACACAGAAGGTACTACTGACGAGTCGCACGTGCGCTCTTTCTTTAATACTAAAAATAAAATGTTTAAACAAAACGGCATGGTGGCCAAAACAAACAGATACAATCATTCCACAAGTATTACTTTCTTTAAGAAGGAACCCTGATGAGTGGCTGATCCGCTCTTTATATATACATAATCACTTAATTAATTTGCAGATGGCCACATTACGCACGCGTTTAAACACCAAGCAGTACCTTTAAATCCTAATAATACAACGCAAATACAAATAAACACAGGGGAGGGATAAGGTAGAATACCGTTTAAGAAAAAGTTTAATTTTGCATACAATAATGCTGTATTTGTGGTCACATGACTAAAAATCCACAAAAACTTGTTACCAATGAAAAGTTCAGACCGTGACAAATGTTATATATATATATATATATATATATATGAATATCGATTTGAGTCGATTTAAAAAGATTAGTTCAATTGATTCCCTGATGCAATGAAATGAAATAAATCAATGTATCACTTGGTTACGAATGTTTATTTGAACGGAAGAGAACGAGTCGTTCACCAACTGCACATCACTAATGGGAAATAGCTAGCTAGAATCTATAGTTGGTTGTCTGTGCTCTTAAACATAAAATGAAATATAGTTTGACAAATAATATTACATTTTGCTAAGAATCATGGAGAAAACATGAGAACGAACTATTTAACATTGTTTAGCCAACAATGTAATTGCAGTCAATTTAACAGCCTGCAACCTTAAACGGATTTGCTGTTTTTTTATTATAAATAAATAAGTCAGTTGAATACCTTATGTCTTCTTTATGTTGGGTTGTAAGTGAGAGGCGCTATTTGATTTGACAGATTCATCCCTCCCTACCATACAACGCTGCTACGAGAAGTTAAGTGTTGCCAAAGCACAACGTTGCCATAGATTTTTACACTGATTTGCAATAAACCCATTATAGGCATACATTTCAGAACACCACCAAAATGGAAAACTTACAGTATTATATGAACATTTTATATGCATACAGAGGTGTGAAGGTGAAAGTGTACATTGTGCATAAAATGTGGGGGGAGTCTGACAACATTACAAATATCTTTAGGTAAAATTCATGTCGATTATCTCGATCCCATTCCTAGTGCATCGCTGTGTGTCCTTGATGCCTGTTCTTTGTTCTTGTGTGGATAAGACAGACACAGGTGTTAAAAGCCAAGGATGCATTTCAAATCCGCAATCACCTAAGGAAACTTTATTGTAATATCTAACATGCTGTTTTCTATACCAATATTGCATTGTTTACAATTAGATTTTTATTTGATAATTCACATAGCATCTACAGTCAGGGTCAGCTGTCATACAATGTACGCATCGAGATTCTGTTTGAAGGCGACTTATATACTCTTTTGTTAATTAAAACCATCCTTTTTCCAAACTCAAATTAACTGCTGATAAATTGACAATTAACACGGATTTGCTTTTAAATTCCCACGCAAACAAAAGAAAGTTGCAAGAAGCACTGATCGTTAAGATGTTAACATTATTTTGTAAATGAACATAAGTTCAGAAAGCACATTAACATGATTATGAAATAACGAAATAGGCATTAAAAAATGCTTGAACATGCCAAAAATCAATTTGTTGATTTACACTGGAGTTATCTTTTACGACCTTTTGAAAATCCTGCCCTATAGTTCCAGCTGCATTGGCTTTTACAAATGTGTTGTATTAATTCAGATTTAAAAGAAAAGTATTAAACAGTGCTGCTTGCATCAATTAAAGAATAACTTTTAGTGAAACTTGAATAAGTAACTAAGTAATCTACCTCATAGTGTTGTATGAATATCTAACTCCTATTGTTGTCTGGTCCATGAGTTCACCTTGGCCAATCTTGCTGCGAATACCAGATCGCTTTGGTATTGTAGCATTGTCTCTTCGGGGACGAAGTGAACTGAGGAGGAGCTGTGTAGCGATCTGGATTATTTGTATTTTGTGTTATATGGTTCTGTGTTTTGTCAATGTCCTGAGTGCCTGTGCATGTGAATCAGTGCACCTGTGTGGTGAGGTGGAGCGTGATCGAGTCATGGTTCCAGTGTGCTTGTGAATGTTATCCAATAATGTGTCTTGTTATGTCTAAATGTTACATGTTTTTGCCGGGTTTTGGGGTGTTGTGGTGTACTGACCTTGTGCGAGTAAAATCTTGATTGAGATCTTGCTGTGGTCGTCTGCCTCCGTTTTGTTTACCCCGGAACACTACAATATATATCTCAATTTTTTTGCCAGCACCTTCCTTCCGTTCCATTATTTTCACCATTTTCTGCAATACGAACTGTAGAACTGCACCATAACTGTTCAATTCACAGTACTGTACTTATTTGTGGACCAATGAAATAGCAACTTGCCAAAACAGCTGTCTGCGAGCACCAATGCAATGGGGTACGTAATGTAAAAACAACTGCTTATTTTTTCTGATTTTGTGTTGGTTATTTTGCCGAGGTCGAGTTGTTATAAAATAAGTTAGAGGTGGTACACTGCACAAACACAGTACACAAACTGTCATAAATGTGTTATAGCTTTTTAAAAAAAAATAAAATAAATAAATTTTCCCCCCATATCTGCTTTGATCACATTAGTAGCCGCAGGGGACTGAGTAAAAGCGGAAATCCGGCAATTAGCAGAATTTTTTTAATTTTTTTTAAAAAAAAGTTTGTATGCAGAATCACTATTTGACCAAAAAGACCCCTCAGTACATTCCAGATAGTTTGAGTAAAGAACCCTTAGTGGAACTCTGTCACACTTTCACGTCTCAAAATCCATAATCCATGATCGTCCTACAAACAAAACAAAAAATGTTTTGAATTACATTTAATATGTGATATATGTTTTCAATAAATAAAAGGCTTTTCTTGGGAATAAATAATTTAGCAACTACACTGTCAAACATTGAAAGCATTAGATTATTATCCACTTGTAATTGTGTAATGAGTTAACAGCTCCAGTCCCCTATAAATTATCTACTCCTACTGCTTTGTGATCCTCCTACATGTTCTTAATTAACATTTATCCACTTCAGCAGCTAGCAGAGCTGACAACAGCCTGTGACACCTATTCTACCTGTGTGTGTGCCAGTTCGTTTTTTGGATATACAGTTAAGGCTGAATGATTGATAGAAAATGGATTTTCAAGGAACATAAGTCTTTAGTTGCGATTACTTACAAAAATAAATGGCTTTGAGGATAACTGCAACGTGCTATTTGAGAAGATATACAGTCTGTTAGAAGATGAGAACTTGCAAATGCAGAGAAAATTGATTTTATAAAACAGGAAATTCTGCATAGTGTAACAGTTAGTTTTCTTGCGATACATATGGTGGATTTTAAACATCATTTTTGAATAATAACACAAGCCATATGGGGCTGCTATTACCCTTATTTGCACAATTACATATTGCTGTATGTGGAGCTTGAGATGCAACAGACATTGATTTCCATAGTTTTTTTTTTTTTTTTAATTAAAGGTTGCATGCTCACTGTAGGAAGAATTGTTTGCTTTGGTACAAATGATCCTTGTTGTTAAAATCAATGCAAATTATGAAGGCCAGTCTCAAAGACACATTTTAAAGTCCCAAATGAGCATACCAATAACTACAATTGCCCTATATTAATACATAATACTAATAAACCATACTGAAATGCTTCTGTGCTTTGTTTCGCAAATCAAATAACTTTGTTGACAGTTATCAAAATGACAATCTTATAGTTCCATACAGCAGATAATAATTACATTATTATAATGTGCTTCATATGAAAGCTAGAAAATCAATTGTAGTGAAATGAAAAAGTAAAATGCAGTTGCCTACTATTCTGATGTTTTGGGTATTCTATTTTAACAGCCTGCTCAATACTTGATCGAATGGGATTTATAATTTCCCCATTTAATAATAAAAAAAAAAAAAAAACAACTTCTACCACCCTACTACTTTTATATTTATTCTTGAAGAATTTGCATTAAATATTACACAGTTTAAGAAAAAAATAACATTTAAGTAAAAAAAAAAAAAAAAAAAACACTTTAATGTAGTATATTCACTTTTTTGGATAAGCATTAATGTGCTTAAGAAAAAGAAAAGGAACGATCAAGTGCATTTGTCATGCTACAAGCATAATAAGGTCATTCATCACGGTCTGTCACTGTTTTATTCCAGAAAAGCCACCGCTTTCTTATCCTAGCTTTACAATCTTCTGTCACTCTTGCAGGAAATTTCTGTAGACAATTTGGACATGTTTAAAAGGCTCTCCAAACTGCCATCAAAACCCTTGAACCTATTTTGTTTAAACCAGCAGTTTAATTTGGTCTTTTCATAAGCTATGCAGACCTTTAACCTGTCTTTTCTCTCTTAATGACTTGGTTGTGACCAAATCCATTCTGCATGCTCAGACGCATTTTCTATTGTCCCCTTTTGTTCGTATGATTAATTTCCATTGCTATGTCAATTAGCACCATGCAATAAAAATACACCTGCTTTTTAATCAAGAGATAAAAGGTTTGACCAGTTAATTTATACTAATATATATTTTTAAAAAAATTAAGAAAAACAAAATGTTTGTTATAAGGCTTTCATAATTTAAAAAAAATACTGTTGTAACAACATTTGCAAAACTAAAGCACCATTTAAACTAAAACACATGAATGAGAATGCGGACAGACAGTTTCTCCTTATTCACGGGACATCAAGACATACCAATGAAGTTCAAATCCAGCTAACCTGTGGTGGTTTAATCCAGTCTGAATAGGGTATGTCAGTGGCACAGAGGATGTGAGTAATATCAGGGTTGGATGCTGTGGGAATCGGTTGTAAGGATGGAGGCTGTTGTAGAAGGTGTGCAGAAAGAAAATCCTAATCAAACAAATCATTTTCGTACCAGTATCTGACTGAAGGGTTATAAAGAGGTGAACATATCGAAACAAGTGCAAGGGTTTATAGTGAACTACCCACATACATTATTACCTGTAGTTTGTTATGCCAAAACTAGTAATATTTAAAATCGGTTCATGTTAAGTTAAAGTTTACAAAACTGCATTTGAATGATGGATATGAGTTCTCGTCAAAGGATTCCATAGTATACCAAAAAGATGTTGGCCAATCATTTGAAACACTTCGTTATAAAACTTGGTTTAAAGCGTAACTGGACATTTCAACACAACAACTATCCTAAGCACACATCAAAATCTACTTCAAAATGGTATCATCAAGACTCTGGAATGGCCTAGTCCCGATCTAAATCCAATTAAGAATCTTTGCTACGATTTGAAGAAGGTTGTGCACAAGAGAAGTCCTTGGAATTTGAATGAACTGGAACAATTTTGCGTTGAAAAATGGTCAAAAATAACTAAAGTGTCATGTCAAAAGCTCACTGACAAATATCCTAATCATTTAAAAGAGGTTATTATTGCTAAAGGTGCCTTAACTACCTATTCATTTAATTTTCCTTGTCAGGGTATGAATACTTTTGAATCATTTTTGGAGTTTTGCAAAAAAAATTGCTGACAAATAATTGTAGGCATCTATTTCTTGTAACTTTTTTCCTCATCCACAAAAGCAAAACTTTTGCTACAAAAGATTTTCCCAATAATTTGTTTTCGAGAAATTATACATTTCCATTGTCATATGTAAACTTCTGACTATAACTGTATGGTTGGTTACATATGTTATGTTAAGAGTGTGCACAAAAAGACACCATGAGAAACAGTAAAGTATATCAACAATATAAACTGTAGATATTGTAAACAATTACAATTTTATCCCACAGAAATTTTACTGGCATTGGTTGCTTTATTATAAATAATGCAGTGGCTGAAGTCTAAACTACAGATCCAATCCCAATTTTTGTGAAGTTATTACTGTTAAGTTACTGTTTCATTCAATTATGAAATAAACAAACATTGAACAAATAGCAACAGCAGAAATCCAGCCCAGACATCTAAAGATTACTTATCCTACCATGCATGTATACTGCTAAACTTATAATCATTGCCATAAAGTTGTATCTACAGCCCCGAATGAAACTTGCATCACAACTGAATAAGATGCAACGTACTGTATGTCATGATATAGTCCAAACACAAAACGGTTTCATTATCACATATTATATCTTTCATATCTGCTGCTCCTTCAACCTAAGTAGGCTAATGTACCTCCCTGTGACCAGCCACCACAATCTCTGTTCTTACTAAAACCACACAGATCAAATGAGCAACCAACTTTACTACCCAAAGTGTTGCAAAAATGAAATAAAGAAAAAGCACTTGTCAAGGTATCCGTGTGAATGCTTGCATTTTATCAGCTCTGTGCTTACTAATGCTGGCAAAGTGCAATGATTCCTGTGATTACAAGATGCTGTTACATCATGTATTGAGACATGACCGAATATTCTGATGCTGCATTGTAAAAGGCAATAAAATAAAAGGATTGCCTTAGCACACAATTATATATGTTTCTTGTATGAATTCATCTCAGGATGAAGTTTGTATAGAACACCTGTCTGTGATTTTAAAAGGAAATGTATCATATCTTATTCTATAAGAGCATGTTTTGAAAAGGTGTAGATTCGCTACATGGATCTGCACTTAGCAGTTGGCAGTGTTTCAACAAATGGTCACAAGCTGACTTCTGGAAATGACAAATTAAGTTTGTAAAACAGTGTTTTTTTAGTACGCTTAACATAATACAATATTACCCTACTTACCACTCCAGTAGGTACACATAACACTGCATGAACTTAAAAAGCATAAAATTCAATTTCCAGTAAATGACTTTGAATAGCACCCTTTGATTTATAATTTAAAATGAAACAGAAAATTCAGGTGGCCAAATACTGCACAATATAATAATACCCACCCAGCAAAACATTGCCTGTGATTATGGACAGTTATCGTCATTGATGATCTAAAGGCTTTATTTGTCAACACATTTGTCAGCAATTTCTGCCGATGACTTCTGTCCAAGGGTATTACTGTGATTATAAATTAACTGAAATATAAATAGGCTCTTTGTACATGTATTTATAATATCATTTGGTGGTGAAGCAGTCTCCAGGTGGCAGAGATTAACAACCATTTTTTAGTCAATAGGGTTGCAAGTTTATCTGGCCATTGACTTACAATTAGACTGCAATTTATATTGAGGTGTTCTGGTTAAGGGATAATCCCTGAAATCAAAGCCCGAGTCACCAGAACCCATACTGTACAGCAGATGTAAAAATATTCCTATATATGCAGTTGTGGTGTTTGATGTTACAACTGATATTTCGCCTCATGTCAAGAGTGAATGATGGAACTTTATAATGGAACTTTACAGAACTTTACGTCAAGAGTGTATGATGGAACTTTACAGATTTTTATTTCATTTTTATTGATGTATATACCTGAATAGAAAAGCATAAGTGACAAGTTTCTTTATCTTACAAAAAGAAATGGATGAGGTAAACAAAAAAAAAAAAGATAATTTAGTCAAAAGTACAAAATATTGCCCTTCTGGTGTAATTTGAAACTTTAAGTTTACACCATCAGTAAGAAAGTATGCCTTCAGGTCATATTGTACTGTAGTTGTTTCCACATGTATCCTTAGCAACAGTAGTTGCTCTTATATCACTGAATATATCTGGGATACAATTACATTGCTGAAATTAGGTTACACATGTGCTGTACTGTAATTTACAACCCCTGCTGAATAACAGCATTAAGATACGGTTTCTTAAAATAATTAGAATGAAATGTAGTGTAGTGCTACAGCTGTCATGAATAGCAAAATATCCAGATCGTATTTTTTCTCCAGTGTCACCATTCCAGTATATTAAAACACTTTGGTGAAGAAGAAAAAAAATACCCATGGGTTTGCTTTCAGTCCACAATATCTCTGATAATGACTAAATGTAATATTATATAGTTTCTCTATCAAAATGATTCCCATTCAGTCATTGTTTCCAATTCTAGCTACATGAGGTATGCCCGAGTATCCAATTAATTATAAGCAACCTGACCAATGGGCAACCTACCTGAATAATGAAAAAAAATACAAGGCCATTCTGTAATTCACGGTAGTGTCGAACCTAAAAGAAGCAAAGGAAAGGTTGCTAACCACAAAAGTGTATCAACAGAACCAAACTATATTTACAAAAGGCCCCTAATGTGACAGAGTACAGAACTATTATTAATAAAGTGTCGCCGGTAAAGTATCGTATTTCATGAATGTGCACAGAACTATTTTATAAACTATATGTACAGATTATTTTTTTTTTTTTTAAACATCAAATATAGAGATAAATGCACTAACATCATCAAAATCAACGTCAAAGTTATTCAAGCACTTTACAGTAACTGGTGAAACAGTGTTATAAGTAACAGCCTGTATCTTTCAGTTCTAGTACATCAGATGCATGTTCACCATTTAGGTCATGCAAAACAAATACAATGACTGATACTGATTTTGGGTATCAGTCGACTCACCAGTGACCACTGACAAGTAACCAGACTGTTTTACTAATTCCATAAACTCCTGCTTGTGATACTTGGCAACTTTAGGTAAGCATTCCTGTCAAGTAGTCTGCGCTGTTGAAGGAATCACTCCATCATTTGCAACACTCAGTCTGAAGAAGGGATATTTGTGCAAATAAATGCCTGTCAGGTCAAAATTGAATATGTTTCGTGCTTCACGGTTTTCAGTGGACTTTTGGAAAATGGAAGTCACCGTTTTTTGTTTCTTTGCAAGTAAAGCAGCTGCAGTACTGTTCTGGATTTCTGCCTTCATCTTTAGGTGAATACTTAAATCTAAATGCCTTTCAACAGCTGATTCTCGGTAGTGACCAAAAAAGTTTACATCCATCACTGTGTAAAACTCCTGCTGGACATCGCTTTATGTGATCTGCTGCAGACACATTTTTAGCCTTTTTAGAGACATCCATTTTTTTGTTTACATTGTGTAGTATTGCATATAGTCACATGACATAAACACTGCACAGCACTATGTACATGTTGAATACTACACGCAGGCACACAGCAGAGCTGTACAGTTTCGTTAATGTGTGTGTTTTTTTGTATGAAATACAAATAATAATGATGAAATAATAAATGTTTATTTCTTAAGAATATTTTAAAAATCGCAGTATTGGGCTACTTTCATGATTTCTGCGTAGCCTGTGAAATCGTGATTTACACAGGGGCTTATGTATAAGCCCAGCCAAAAAGGAACACAATGCTCTCCAACTCTGAAAGCCCGAGAGTGCTGCTCTTTGAATAAAGAAAACCACAAAACAAACCTCAGTTGCAGATGCTATATGTGGGAGAAATGGTGACATCTTAAGAGACTGAGGACTATGGGGAAAGAAGCTGAGAGACTGTGACACTGTGAAAAATATGCCTACTGTGTATTAAAAAGGACTGTTTGGATGAACTAGTCTAAGTGTACTGGATTACAAAGGATCCAAAAGACTGTTAGGTGAGTGGACTCGGCTGTGACAAAGAGGTCGACTCGTGCTGGCCGAAATCTCTCCCAAACCTGTTCCACCACTTGAGGATGCAGCCTCCACTCCAAACTGTCTGGAGCGCCTCTGGACAGGAGGTCTGCTGCCTTGTTGTCCACACCGGGGAGGTGAACTGCCCTGATGGAACGCAGGTTTCTGTGCTTTCAGGACAGGAGTCTGTGCGCTGCGTGGTGAAGGCCCGGTAAGCGCAGGCCGTCTTAGTGATTTATGTAGCCTACCACTGTGGTGTTGTCCGTCCCAGCACATGTTTGTGCGCTAATTACTGGTGAAAATGTAATAACGCCAGGCTCACTACTTGCAGCTCTTGCGCATTTATGTGCGCTTGCTGCCAATGTCCCTTCAACTGACCTCTTATTCCTCTCCCGTTCCAGACCACTCCCCAGCCCAGACTGGAGGTGTCTGTAGTGATCACTTCCCTTCTGTGAGGGGATCCGAGGGGAGATCCGAGGCGCAGATTGCCAGGACGGAGCCACCACTCCAGTGTCCTCTGGCATTTTCTGGACACTCGCAACAGCCGGTACCGAACTCGAACCGGGTGCACCTTGAGCGTATTCACCCAGGCTTGAAGCGGGCGCATTCTCAACAGCTCTAGTGGAAGGATTCTCGAGGCGGCTGCCATCAGTCCCAACAACCTTTGATATAGTTTGACCTGTAGGAGAGTGTCCTCTCTGAATAGGGAGAGTGTGGTCTCCAATGACTGAATCCTGTCTTCTGACAGTGAGGCAAGCATGCTCACAGAGTTTGATCACACAGTTTGATCCCCAGGAACACTGTGGACTGAGACGGTACGAAGTTGCTCTACCCTTGATGTATAGAGAGCCCCAACTTCGCCACATGATCTATGACCTGTTTTGTTCAACTTCCTCTGTTTGAGGAACAAGTTGAGGACCCTGAGCCCCATAACTGGTCTGAAACCGCCATCCCTTTTGTGCACCAGGAAGTACCTGTAAAAGCTGAGTAAAAGCCGATGAGGGCATCGCATGGACTTACCAAGCATACAGCGTTTTTCCTTCAAAGACTTGCGATCTTCTGTTGAAGGAGTATCACCCTCTCTGGTTCGACGGTGGTGAGGAGCACACCCTTGAAGGGTGGCGGACCTATGCGGAATTGTAAAGCGTATCTGTGTCTCATTGTCGATAGCACCCAGGAGTCCTGGGTGAAGCCTTGCATGGGTTGTTGCCGTTGGTCAGCCCAATTGTGGGGGAGTTTGGTGGCAGCTGGGGCGGTCTCCCTTGGGCTTGAGAGGAGGTGGGTCTTTCTTAGTCACTGGCCTCGGTCTCCAGCTGGAGAACTGGCCTGCAGTGGTCCCCTGCCGCTGGCCCTGCCTCTGCCTCTGCCTCTGCCTGCTTGTCTATTCTGGGGTGCAGGGCGATGTTCAGACCCTTTCAACCCGGCAGGCTACCCATTCCATCTAGCGCGCTGACTGTAAGCCGGAAGGAGTGAAAACTTGGAGGCGACCTCGGTGGTCTTGTGGGACCTCTCAAGGCTTACATCAATGGTCGCCCCAAAAGTCTGCCCTGGTGTAATGGGGGTGTCCAGTTGCGCCAGCTTCTCAGTGTCCATGACCGTGGCTTGTGTCAACCACAAATGCCGGCGGGCGGCCACCAGCGCCACCAGCGACCTCTCTGATGCCTGACCTAACTCCCCTATTAGGTCGGTCATCGCCTTAGCCACCACCTGGAGCTCCCTCGTATCTGCCTGTGTAGCCCTCACATGCAGCCTTTATCCCCCTTGGTGAAGGTGGAACCTTGCACCAAAACTGTGACTGTGTCCTCAATTAGTGGGAAATATGCCTAGGCCCGCTTCTTGGGCTCCTGCAGTAAGAAGCAGAGAATCTGCTGTTCTGGAGGCTGACGGTGCAGACGCTGGGTTGCTCCAGGAGGAGCGCACCAGTTCCAGGAAGTCCTGGCACAGAGGGAGGGCATGCTGTGGATGCACTTTCTGCTGGCGGAAGAGTTTCCCCTTTCCCTCTTGTTCTGCCGGCCAGGGAACATCCATGGCTGCAGCTGCACTAGGGCCTGGAACTCTTCCCTTTGCAACACGTGTGGCAAGGGCGTTGCAGAGCCTCCCACTGTGGCCTGCTCGATGGAGGCGGCTGGGTCCGAGACGTCCGATCTGGACGTGGGCAAGGACAGCTCGTCTGGGCTAGGGGGTCTAGGCAGAGGGGATTGGGAACGAGACTGTGGGGGCTGGAGCTGCCCGGTGGTAGGGGGCAACCTGCCCTGAGATTTCAATAGGGTCTCCAGCATGGTCTGCTGAGCCCTTACAGTCTCTGCCAGCTCCACGAAGCGCTGTTCGGGACCAAGCTTGGGCGCCTTCGAGGCGACTGTGACAATACACGTCTGTGCCTGAGTGGAGAAGAGGAGCGGTGTCTGAGCCCCGACTATCTGTCCCTTGGGGAAGGGGAGCGGTGCCTGCGTGGTGACCCCCTGTCCCCTGTTGAGTGTCCCCTCGAGTGGTACCGCCTCGGCGGTGACCATCTAGCCTCCCTTGAGAGGTGTCTGCGCCTCTGTACCTGTGGTGCGGTAGGGGAGGGTGACCCAGATGAGCGTGAGAGCTCCCTGATCACTGTAGCAGGGAGTGTCCTGGATGACCTCTGCAGAGGCTGTTTGACCACTGATCTCATTCTCCTCTGGTTGGAGGAGAGAAACTCTGCTGGGGATAGGGCTGCTCTCCGTCGCTTAGTTCTCCTCAAGAACTTCTGACATGGAGAGCAGTCCAACTCACCTTTTTTTTGGTCGCTGTGGCCAATAAAATCGGTGTAGAGGACGACGCCGCAAGCACGCGGGGTCTCCTTACAGCACCACAACAGCTCTCACATGGTGTAACAACTACACAAGGCCTTGTGTAGTGAAAAGAGCAATGGCCACTCGCTAATCTCTTCAGAGGGGTCGAAACCAGCTCTAGCCAGAAAACTGACTCGAGAATAAAGCAAGGGCACTCTTTCTGACATGCTTGAGCGTGATTTTTACCGTGAATTAATCTTTAAGTTGCGGATAAATCCAACAAATTAGCCAAATTCGGTATGTAAAAGCAAAAGCAATGTACAACCTGCCTCAGAGAGATGAGAGAGAAAATGGCGATGTGCTACTGTGAGGATGTTCCTCTTCAGCAGGAGGTGGGCGGGACTTCCTCCTCGCAGCAGGGCCATGATAGGGCAGCTTTTGTATATTTGCTCAGAGATTAACAGTCAGAGAGGCTCTTCCAATTCGGTAATGGTTGTCATTCGAATTGAAAGGGAATCTATGTTACATTGACCACATGAAACATAATTGCTAGTAATTAATTGTCAGCAATTCATCTAATCTACACTTATCAATTTATTACTGGCCATATTGCTAGCAATTTCTTGGCAAAAAGAGATGAGGACTTTAAATAATGGCTACCGTATGTGCATAACAAACACACAATGTTTAACAAAAGAAAATACTATACACATATAAAGACCTATTCAATATATTTCTATTTAGCATTTAGTTCATTCACTAATTGTATGGCTTCATATTACATACAGTGAAGTTGCACTTCAAATTGATATAGGGGAGTGTAAAATCCTTTGTAGCTCCCCAATCTCAGATGAAAATGGTGTCTGTATAGTGTACTGCTGTTTAATAGTACAGTATACAATAGGCTGTAATTGAGTAAAATAATTTGTCATAAATATGATGTAATCTTTTTATCTGTTTAAAATGGTCAAAGCAAGGAATACAGTGCAGTCTGTTTATAAGAATCACATCTGTCCCGGGTGTTTTGATTCTTATAAGTGGATGATTCTTAAAAGCAGACCGATATGATTACTGCGGTGCAGAATCAAACTTAATATGAGAATGGTAAAAGCTTGTTACTTGGCTGCAGTGTAATAGGTTGACCACTAGATGTCATGAGTTCCTGTATGTATGCAATCCCACGAAAGATCCACAGCTGCTTTCCTTAACAAATTATGGATAATAGTCAATTGGTTAACTGCTTGTTAAAGTTAATGACACCTCGACAGAAATGGCTTAGCCGAAAGCTTTGTGATGGGGGTATAGGGGAGTAAGGAAGCAGAAGTAACAAAAAGAAACCAAAACTTGAGTAGAGATCTAGTGTTTGTTCCTCACAAAGTATTGTTAGTTAGTGGTCCAGCTGAGAGCTAGGTTTTTTTTGTTTGTTTTATTAGCGGCTGTTTCGCCACCGCAGTGCAAGAAAATAAAACCAACACCGGTTTAAAAGTGTAAATCAAGACTCCAGTCTGATAAAACTGTACTCGGCCACTCTGTCACATTACAATTAGCAAAAGCGTGCCACTAGCAATTTAAATACAGTATGCAGATTTCAATGACGCTCAGTCACTGAGGACAATACATCAAAACAAGTCCTCAAGGGTAAGCAGCTTGTTATATGAGCATGATTATGTTTACTCAATGCTGCAGAACCCTATTTTACTACAGCATAGTTGAGAAGCGAATGACTCGTGAGGGTGCCTAGTTTAACTGCCATGCAGCATTACTTGTAATGGCCTTTGAATTAAGATGACATTACAGTACAGTATTTTACTGTCAGGATTACCACTGCATTTAAGCATCTATGGCTCACAGTTTTTCATTAAGCGGAGATGCAAAGATCTGCAACCTCCCTCCCCCCCCCCCCTCCTCGCAGCACCGCTCCGCAATCCCACTCCCTCTACATATATATCACACAATAACACTGCTGTACTCAGTATGTATTCAATTAATCTGTATTCACTTTATTAAAACACATTTTCTCTAACAGAGAACACAAAAAGCATACCTGCATAATGCAATGGTGCAGTCACGTTTGATTACAAACAATGCAGTGTTTCACTGCACTATCCATGCTGCATAGGTGCCTAATCATGCGAGATGTCATCAAATTCAAAAACAGTTTTTATTGGCTTGATCATGTACCGTATTACTTGTAGTCAGTTTGCCCCGAAATGATTCTGTGGAAGGGTGGTGGGTAATTCACTGACTCAGGAGACAGACAGATGAACTTGACAACACCGCACAGGTGCCCAGTTTTATTGCAGGGTGTTTTGGGTTTCTTTAGCCCACAGAGGGCGCTGTTGGTCCGTGGTCTGCTTACCAACTATGGTAAACAGAACCACGGGAATACCAAGCAATGGTAAACAGTCCAGGCGCACTCGCAGGTGCTTCAAAACAATAATACAAAAATCAAAGGCACAAAGAAACAGGGAAAATAAAATGGTAACAAAACTACAAAGAAAAGGTGCTGCACTTTGCAGCGATATCCCGGGCGCCGCTGCCCTTGCGACCCGGATCACCGACCTACGCTGCCGGCTAGCTAGCCTGCTCGGCTACAATATTCCCAGGTCTGCCCAAGGGTTCCCCGCCCTCACTGTCTCGCTCTGAAACTCTCAGTCTCGTTCTTTCCCGACTGGTTCTCGGTCCTGGACCAGCGCTTCCACACTCTCGGCGTGTTTAAAAGGGCAGACCTGAGGAAACAGCAGAGCACTTATAGGGCTAGCAATCTCCCAAGACTCGCCTCTCAGGAATTCAGAGAGGGGGAAAGTCCACACACCCACTTTTCCACCTCCCCATGTCACTGCCATGACTCGCAGGTGCTTGTTGGATGACTGCCGCCCTCTTCCTGCAGCACTGTGAACACGCCAGCAGAGTCAGCACTGCTACTCCCACAGCACAACACAGCACTCCCCCTGC